>NC_057795.1:71888513-72022799 GCF_018294505.1 Triticum aestivum
TAAGCTCTCTGGTCTAGTAATTAAACGCCAAGCCTGACGAGCTAATAACGCTTGATTAAACAGACGAAAATCCCGGAATCCAGCACCGCCTTTATTCTTTGGCTGTAACAAATCATCCCAAGCACGCCAATGAACCTTCCGTTTACCATTTGAGGAACCCCAATAGAAGCCCCTCACCATCCTAGTGAGCTCATCACATACAGAAAAGGGTAGTTTAAACACGCCCATAATGTAAGTGGGTAATGCTTGCGCTACAGATTTGATGAGTGTCTCTCGACCAGGCTGAGCGAGGAACCCGTCTCCCCACTGAATAAGACGTTTTGTGAGGCTCATTTGCAAATTTTGGAAACGTCCTTTAGACATACGGCCATCAGGAGTTGGAAGACCCAAATACTTTTCTTCAAAAATAGAACTAGAGACATTGAGAACCTCTCCAACTTCCTCTTGAACAGGAGCAGGACAAGAACTTCCAAAGAGAATGGAGCATTTATTAAAGTTCAGACTCTGTCCTGTAGCATTACTATACAAATCCAGAGCATGCTTAACCTTTTCAGCTTGAACACGTGATGCTTCAAAAAATAACATAGTATCATCTGCAAACAAAAGGTGTGAAATACCCGGAGCTCTTCTACATATTTTGATAGGAGTAATATCACCGGCAGCCACATTTTGTTTAAGAATAGCAGAAAGACCATCCGCCACCAAGAGGAACAAAAAGGGAGAAAGAGGGTCCCCTTGCCGAAGACCACGCGATGGTGCAAATGAATCCAAGAGGGTTCCATTTAATTTAACGGAATACCTCACCGATGTGACACAAGACATAATCCAGTCCACCCACCGACGAGAGAAACCCAGCTTTTGCATCACCTGCTTCAAGAACACCCAATCAACCCTGTCATATGCTTTGGACAAATCAAGCTTATACGCACAAAAACTCCTTGTTGGCTCCTTTTCCTGTTTAATATGATGGATGCATTCAAAGGCCACAAGAGCATTGTCTGTGATCATCCTCCCAGGAATAAATGCACTCTGCTCTAGAGAAATAATGTCATCCAATAGTGGCCTCAAACGATTAACAAGGCATTTGGAAATAACCTTGTAAATGACATTGCATAGACTAATGGGCCTGTAATCAGTCAGACTAGTAGGATTAGAATTTTTAGGAATCAGAACAATGGAAGTAGAATTTACCCCGTCTGGCATAATTCCAGTCCTGAAAAATTCCTTGACAGAACAAATCACGCTGTCCTTTAGAGTGCCCCAGTTCCGCTGAAAAAATCTAGCCGGAAAACCATCCGGACCTGGAGCCTTCAAAGGACCAATCTGAAATAATGCATCTGCAATTTCCTTGTCGCTGAAGGCTGCACACAGCCTCTCATTATCCTCCTCAGACACCCTAGCTTCCAAAAGATCGAGGACGGGGGTAGCATCAAGTGACGGGTCTGCCGAAAAAATTCCTTGGAAATACTCATTTGCCATGGTAGCCATCTCACCGAAATCGGAATGGACAATACCGATGCTGTCGGTCAGTGCACGGATTTTATTCTTTCGAGCTCTCCAAACAGCCTTACTCTGGAAATATTTCGTATTCCTATCACCCTCTTTCAACCATGTTATTCTTGATCTTTGCATCCACATCATTTCCTCCTGATATAATAGTTCATTCATTTTGTCAGTAATTGTACGTATGTCCTGTCTATCCGCATTCATATTCATAAGTTCCTCTAGCTGCGACCGGGATTTAGCTAACTCTCTGGAAACATTGCCAAATTTTTTATTACTCCATGCTCCCAGAGTAGCCATTGTCTTGGTCAAGGCCGATTGAAGTTGCTCTAAACTAGCAACCGACCCCACAGAAGCCCATGCTTGTTTTATCACATCCGGCAAAGCACCATCTCTTTCCCAAAAAACTTCATAACGACGTGTTTTTGGACCCACATGAGCAGTTTCAGGCTCCCCCTTCACCACTAAAGCAACATGATCAGAACATGGCGAAGCAACATGATGTACAGAATATAAAGGAAAAAGATTCCTCCAAGAATTAGTAGCTGTAGCTCTATCCAAACGTACTCTCACATTACTCGCAGCTGCACGCCTGTTATCGTATGTGAAGGGCAATCCACTGAATCCCAAGTCAACTAGCTCACAGATTTCCAAAGTATCACGAAAGGCTACCATTTGTGCTTCTGGTCTAGGCGTTGCTGAAAGATGTTCAAAGTCCCAAAGCGCCTTGTTAAAGTCGCCCACCACAAGCCATGGAAGTTCACTGACATTCTTTAAATTTTGTAGCTTTTCCCACATCAAATGTCGGTTCTCCACCCGCGGCTCACCATAGACCAGGGTAATCCTCCACTGCTGCGCATCATTAGTTACTCGCACCAAGGCGTCTATATATCTATCCTCCTTATCGATAATCTCCACAATGCATGATTCATGCCAGAAAAATGCAAGACCTCCACTCATACCACTGCTATCAACACCTTCAAAACCCTTCAGACCAAGCCGACCGCGAACTCTTCTCATCTTTGAAGCTTTTTGCCTTGTTTCACAGAGAAAGACAAACATGGGGGAATGCGACTTTGCAATAGTCGCTAACTCACGAACTGTCCGGGGATTCCCCCCACCCCGGCAGTTCCAACTAATCAGATTCATTTGTCCTGGCGGCGTTCCTCGAAGGAACCCGCCGATGTTGACGAATTGTTTGAAGCGTTTCCAGACTGGGCTGTTTTAGGCCGCTTCAGGTCCTGTTTATCCAAAGAACTAGGAGGGACAGCAGCACCCGTAGTTGGTAACATGACCTGCTTCCCTGGAGTCACCATCCCTGGTGGATGATCCACACCAGATCTCTTCCTGTTCAAGTCTGTGTCCACATCAGATGCATCGCTGCTTTTGCTCTTATCTTCAATCTCCATGGCGCTAAAATCATCTTGTGTTTCTGAAGCCATAGCTGTACGCCTATCACCATCACCCCGTGATCCACCACGATTACCAGCTCCACCCCCCCATGAAGCACGCAGCTCCTTAAAAATCAAAGCAGACTCCGGATGAACACCATCACCATGTTCGGTGTGTAAGTGACCTATCATGCCGCAAAAGGCACACCAATCAGGCAAACGTTCGTATTTAATCTTGAATATCTGGCGCTTCTTCTCCTTGACAATAGACACATGATTTTTCAATTTCTTCGTCACATCCAAGATGACCCTCACACGGTAGTAATTGCCTGAAAAATCTCTACCTTGGTTATCCATGGAGTAGAACTCTCCTACTTTACCCGCAAGGGGTTTCACCAGCGGCTCAAACCCATCAGGTAAGTCATGAATTTGGACCCAAATTTTGAAGCTATGCAGATCGATCGATGATGGTTTTGAGAAACCATCGTAAGGAGCCATGAGCACTGGATTGCCCCGGAAAGACCAAGGACCTCCTTCCATGACCTTAACCCAATCCCCAAGACAAGAGAACTGCATAGTATACATGTTATCGCCAAGGGATCTGAACTTGACATCCTGCGCAAGGTCCCAGGCGTTTCGCATATTCTTGTAGAACCAAAAATCCCCGTATTCTTTCATGGTATGAACACGGCCAATCGCCAGCCAACGGACAGTCGCCGCCGCCGCCGGGCACTCATCTTCGAAGACCACATCATCCAAGTCTGTGTCCTCAATCCCTAGTTGTTGCATCAGATGTTCCAGATCGGCATCGTCATCTCCCGACGCAGAAACCTTGGTCGCCATCGAACCCTAGAAGAGAACTCTCGAGGACCAAGCAAAATTGTTCGCCTTCCCAACAAAGCGCTCCTACCAAGGTCTGGGGACGCAACTAGCGCAGCTCAAGACAGCCCGAACGGACTCAGAGAAGGGAACGGACAGTAACACAGGAACTCAACTCCAGGTCGCCTCGGAGAGAGGAGAAAACCCTAGCGAGAGGGGTGTGCCATGCTTTGGCTAACTTCTAAATATTGTACAACCCTTCTTAGTTAATGAAATGAGGCAATCGAGTAACACTACTAGAATCTGATTTTGTCCCGAGTTAGTACTTCGTTGAGTTCATTCCATCGGGAACTCGGCAAACTTCTGTTTGCCGAGTTTGATCCAAAATTCCTGGCAGTGATAAGCAACTCGGCAGAGCTCTGGCTTTTCTTGGTTCCAACGAAGAACTACTCAACGAACTTAATAAACTCGGTAGAATCTCAAGTTCGCCGAATTCCTAATAGAAAGAACACGGTAAAGTATGACAGGCAGACCATGCTATGTAGCAGGCGACGAATCGTCATGACGGCCTTTGTTTGTCGAGTTTCGGCCAATGAAAACTTGGCAAACATGTTCCTTTTTATTTTTTATAATTAAGGAATCCAGGGGTCCCATCTTTGCTGAGTTCCCGACAGAATAAACTCGGCGAAGATTTGACCCCATGATTTCTTTTTCCAGAGATGGTAAAAGGTTATGTTTAGTCCCACCTCGACGCGCGAGCGCTGGCCGGCTTAAATAGCCACGTTGGTGGATAGTGGTAAGCATCTCTCTTGTTGCATTAGGTCCATCAATTCTTGCTGTGTGAACGAGACAACTTGACGCTAAATTTTATTTCATCAATTGATGATTGTTCATCAAGTGTCAAATTCGTCTTGTTCATATACGTTGATAGCCCTACTACAATGAAAGAGATTTTCAATTCATAAATTGTTATTTTTTCTGTTTTTCTTCAATTTTCTCATTGTTTTTTTCTTTTTCTAAAAATGTCTTCAATGTAAAAGATGATCTTGTTTTTGTCTATGTTTGCCGAGCATCGGCTGAGAGAGACTCAACACATGCATAATGGTTTAATCCCACCTCAACCGCGTGAGGAGCAACGCCACCTGCTTAAATATGTTAGTGTATCCAAGCATATCTCTCTGTATTTGCTAGCATATGATTTATAATCATCTTCTGCCTTGCCCTCCAAACTATGTACTCTATATAAACCGTCCAAGAGCCTCAATACAACATCCGTCAATCAAATCCACCAATCCTCTCTCTCTATTACTTCTACATGGTATTAGCCTAACCCCGATCCAAACCCGACCAGCCACAACCCACATGCGGCCTCTAGGTACACCCATCCATGATGCAACTAGTGAAGCAGCCAGAACACGATCAACATGGGCCTCATGCCAGCACGGGAGTACGCGCGACAATGGCGTTTAGTTGGTGCTGGACAAAGACGAAGAGATGGAATGGCGGCGTGGCTCGAGTGAGTGAGCGGCAATGGAGCGAGGAAGAAGAGCGGCGGCGGCGGCCTAAGGAGGCGGCGGCAGCTAGGTTAGGAGCGAGGCGGCGGTGATCGAAATAGGAGAGGAAGAACCTGACTTTCGCGATGCATTGACCGTTCGACTGTGGGGGAATGTTTGTCGGCTTACCTTTAGATTCTTCTCCAGTCTTACCATCTACCACTATGACTGCGTGGGGAGGGGGGGTTATAATATCTAGTCATATCTCTGTATTTGGTAGCATATGATTTGTAATCATCTCCTGCCTTATCTCTAAGAGATCCTTCTTACCCTCCAAATCATGTACTCTATATAAACCACAAGATCGATTCCATCAATTTCCTACTGTTATATTTGTGTCGAATATATTATGTACGCAAGGGGTTACGTGGACTTGGAGTTGTAATTGGTGTGGTTAGGTACGAGTTGTGTAGGAGTCGGACACTTGTATCCTAGTCCTCTTATATATGGAGGCGCACCACATGTTGTAACCCAATGACGACTTGATAACAACAGGTACGCGGGGGAGCCAACGGCTTGTGCCGGCGCCCGGGCGGCCGGTGTTGCGATATCTTGGGGAGGAGCGCCCATAGTCATGCCCCGGGGATGTAGCCTCATCAGTGAACCTCATTAACAAATATCGTGCCTCGGTGTGTCGTCTATGATCTTGCATTAGCGTTTTATTCTAACAAGTGGTATCATGAGCAAGGTTGCGAGAAGGCTATGCGGAAGATCATCCGGAGGTACAAGGACCATGCTCGACGGGTACCATGGAACGTCCGATTGATGCAAGGTGGAGCAAGGCGGCGATCGCGGATGCGGTCGGTGGTGTCGGACACTTCGGGCAGGAGGCCTGGACCGTTCGATGGGCTGTGGTCGGTAAGGATCGGCTAGACGTGGCGATCGGACCAGCGTAGTGGTTGTTGAAGATGTTACGGAGGCGACGGTTTCGGCTCGCGATCAGACCGGTGACTAGACGTGGGAGGCGGCCGGATAGATCGGAGTGTGAGAGCATCGTGATGATGCGCTCGGTGTTGTACAAGGGCGGCGGCGTGGCACTGCGAACAGATTGTGTCGGCGACGCGGGTGGCCAGGGTACGACACGGCTCGTGCACGGACGATGCGCGAGGTGGCAACTGTTGCGGCAGGGTTGGCGTTGGTGAGTACGTGCGACAGGGCTGGAACAAATTGCTGGCGAAAACCAAGAAACAGAGACCAGGAGGGCAAGCTTCTCGTTGGAATTTTCAGCGAGTTCTTTTCGAGTCACATGGATCGAGAAAAGGAAAGTATGGCTAGCAAGGGAGGCAGAAATCACATATTTGACCTAAAGGAAAAATCAAATCACAAACTGACCTGGTCATGAAATTTTTTCACAATGAAACCCTTTCGTGTGGCGCCCGACAGCGAGGCGCCGCACCCTACAGTGCAGCGCCTCGACCTTAGGTGTCGCACCTCCTGCCAGCGTGGCAGCCCTGGTCCAGTTGCGTCCCCACAGACAGCAGTGCAGCGCCTAAGGCCTAGGCGCCAGACTTGTAATGTGCAGCGCCCGTCCCTTAGGCGCTGCACTGTCTGTGTGCCACTTAGGCTAGCCCTACCCTCCCTCCCCTCCCACCCCCACCCCACACACCCCACCCCACTCAAACCCTTAGCCTTGCGCTCCTCCTCTCTTCCCCTTTCCCTCCTCTCAAATCCTTCTCAAATCTTGCAAATCCGGAGCATTTGACCGTGGATTTCGAAGCCAGCCCCTCCCTTAAGGTAATCTCCTCCGATCCCCATGTTTTCATCCATAGGAATTGTCACATTTGCTCAAATCTTGCTAGTTTGGGGAAACCCTAGTTTTTGCTTGGATTTGGAAATTTGAGTTGAATCATGTTATGTTTCTTTGCGAATTTGGTATGGTTAGTATTTCATAGTATGCTAGAGTTAGGGTTATGTGTGTTTGATGTTGGTGTTAGGGTTATGCTATGGTTAGGGTTGTGGTTATTGTTAAGTGGGGGTTAGGGTTATTAATTCATATATATGTTAGGGCATATGTAACTTGTGCAAATATTTTTGTTAAGTACTTACTTGATATATGTGTGTTTTTGATTATTGTAGGGATGGGGAGAACATGTGTTTATGTTCATCATGTGGATAAAGAGGCCTTTTTGAAAGGCAATGTTGAGCCGGACCCGGATGAACTATCATCTTCTAGGGCAAGCTGCCATTTGTCATTTGTAATGAATGTGTCGTGAACCATGTCGTAGTAATGTTTGAATTGTCTTAAGTTATGAACTCGTCGACATAAAATTTGTGTTTGTTGAAATTGTTGTGATGCTGCAGTCATTGTAAGCCATGGTCAATGCTGCAAACCTTCTGTGGCTCTCTGGATAAGCCATGGCCAGTTGAGCAGCGCCTATGGCCAGGGCGCTGTGCAGCGCCTATGAGTTGGGCGCTGCACAGTACAGTGCAGCGCCTACTGTCGTGATTCTAAGTCTGACAGTAGAATGGGGGGTAAGTATGGAAAGGCAAGGTCCTAGCTATGGAGTAGTTGTACACACGGGTGTTTAGCGAGTTCAGGCCCTTCTCGGAGGAAGTAACAGCCCTACGTCTCGGAGCCCAGAGGCGGTCGACTGATCTCTGTGTATATGAGTTACAGGGGTGCGAACCCTTCTACCAGTGGAGGGGGGTGGCTTATATAGAGGACGCCAGGACCCCAGCCAGCCCACGTAGAGGAGGGTTAAAGTACATTAAGGTCGGGCGTTACTGGTAACGCCCTACATAAAGTGTCATCATGACCATTAAGACTACTTAATTACAGACCGTTTGGATACAGCATAGATCTTGAACTTCTGATGGTCGAGTGTGTCTTCATGGTCGAGTGTCTTCTAGCCGGTCAAGTGGAGTCTCCCTTGGTCGAGTGGAGCTTCTCTTGGTCGACTGGAAGGTAGCTTCGTATGATGATGTCCTTGGGTATGGTATCCTAGATAGGTCCATGACCCTACCCTAGGTACATAACCTCATCATTAGCCCCCGAATGGATCGAGGTTCGAGTGAGGAAGGAGTTTACGATTTTCTCTGACTTATTTACTGTACTTTGATTATGTCGTATCTTGGATCGGCGATTCTTCTTTCGGTGTTGGCGTCGACTTTTACTTCAGTCGCCTTGATCCATTCTTATCTTTTGTCGAGTGAACTTTTGAACTCTGGTGAACTTCCGAGCGACGGATCGCGGGAAGGATATCGTCTGACAGATTGATCTGCCATTAGCGGATTTTGCGGGATCTAAATTTGGGAAGCGCGCGAAGCGGGGCAATCCGCGGCAATCGGGCGGGATAGGGCATGGATGCCTCAATTTCCGCGCCGCCTTTTTCGCCACGTATCATACGTGTGCGACTGTTTCGGGATGTGACAGATCTGCTCAGACCCACTCGTCAGCCACTTGGAAGTGCCCTTATATAAAGCGTCGGGGAAGAGTTTTTGAACAGTGCCTCCCCATTCTCCTCTCTTCCCTCTCTGCCTCCGCCCACGGCGCCTGCTCCTACCTCTGCCTTATCCACCTCTCGAGCGCTTCGCCGGCGATAATGGTGAAGGAGAAGACGGTGGCTCTAGAGCGCGCGAAGAAGGCGACGGCGACGGGGAAAGCGAAGGGGAGACCGTCCAGTCGGGGCGGATCTTCGTCGAGGTCCCGCCAGCCGAAGGGTTGGGTCCAAGGGGATTGGATCCGCTCGACCATCACTGAGAAGGACCTCGACAACCTGGCCAATGAGGGACTGATCCCCCATGGGTCAGCGAGGCTCCCGGGGTCCGAGTGTCAACCGCAGCCGCAGGAGGGTGAGTGCGTTCTCTTAGCCACTCACGTAGATCGTGGTTTTTCTCTGCCGCCGAGTGTGTTCTTCCGTGGGTTTCTGAATTTCTTTGGGGCGCAACTCCACCATTTCAATCCCAATTCCATCACCTATCTTGCTGCCTTTGTGTCCATGTGTGAGAACTTCCTGGGTTGTCGACCGCACTGGGGTCTCTTCAAGCACATATTCACCTGTCGGTCGCAGACAGTAAAAAAGGCGAGTCCGGGTGATGAGAGGACCAAGGTTATTCATATGTGCGGGGGTCTTGGGATTCAGTTGAGGAATAAGAGCACTTTGCCGGCCATGACCCTTCCTGAGTCGGTCAGAGGGTGGCAGTCGACTTGGTTCTACTGCCAAGACGAGTCGACGCCGGGGCAGTCGACTGGTCTCCCTCCGTTCTCCATGGACCGAGTGGACAAACCGTCTTCTCTGAAGGTGCTTCCTGAGGAGAAAGCCGAGGTAAAAATGTTGGTGGAGCGCATGGTCCAACTCGTTCGGGATGGAGTGACGGGCATGGATCTTCTAGAAGTCTTCCTTAGGCGGCACATCCAACCGCTCCAGTACCGAGGCCACCCGATGTGGCTGTACTGCGGTACCGAAGACACCACTCGGGTCCATCTAGAGGCAGTCGACGACGCCACGCTGGAGAGGTGGGTGACCGCCATCACAGGGAACAAGGACAACCCTCGAGGAGCGAGGAGGATCCCGCCACTCGACTGTACCTATACGCCGGACAAGGTATGGCCGCTTATCTCCGAGTGTAATTTGTTTTATCCATTCTGCTTTGCCCTGAATTGGTAGATTGATCTTTGTTTTATTTTGTTGTCTGACAGGCCACCACTGAATTGTACTCGATGCCCAATGGGGCGCAGACGCCAACTGAGGAGGAGGAAGGAAGCGGGGGCGAAAGCCCGGAGGAGTGGGATTCGGATGCTGACGACGACGACGAGGGTGATGACTCTGGTGAGGAGGAAGAAGAGGAGGAGGAGGAGGAAGTTGCACCTCCCCGCTCGGAAAGACGCTCAAAGCTTGCCCATGATCCAGTGACTGAGCGGGGTAAGGGGGTCGCAACCGCTTCCCAGTCGACCAAGCGCCCTCGGACCACTTCTCCGGCGCCGACTGAGAAGGCTTCGAAGCAATCTCGAGTGACACCGTCAAAGCCTGCAAAGGTCTTGCCGAAGATGAAGATGGTGATCCCCACTATCTCAGGGTAATGGTAGTTTTGAGCTTTCCCTGTTTCATGAACTTGTTCTTGGTCGACTCATGGGCCAATCGACTGACTTTTGGAACTGCAACGCTGCTACTTCCGACACTTCGGCGAGAGCCGAAGACCACGAGATGGAGGATGCTGCAACCTCGAACCCTGGTATGACTCCTGCGTTGCCGTTTTCAGTCGACTGACTCATTGTCTCTAATTTTGATTCTTTCTGCAGTTTCATCTAACATTGTTATTGACCTTCCTGGCGACGACAACGAAGAACCACCACGGCCGAGGAAAAGCAAGAAAACGTCTGCTGGCAAGGCGACTCAGGATGTGCCGGCACCCGAGACGTTGGTCGTGGAGGGAGACAATGTCACTCGACCCACCGTAACCTTCGCGGTGCCGTTGACGAGTGCTCGCCCTTCGTCGTCGAGTGCTGCTCAACCCTCGCTTTTCTCCACCTACCCCGTTCCAGAAGACCAAGCCAGTGCTGCTAAAGAAGCGATACGCCAGGCGGGGGTCATGATGGAGCAAGTGAAGGCAATTCGAGAAGCCAACCAGGCAGCCTATGACGCCAGTTCGGCACTCCAGAGTAATGTTCAGGTAAGTCGATCACTGCATGTTCATCTTTCTGAAATTCCTAGAGTCTGTCCTACACCCAGTGGGTGTGTGTCGATTGAAATTCCGGGTTAGTGGGGGCACGCTGAGTGCATCCACTGGGTGTAGTCCCCAAGGCTATGGTGGACTGCTGGCAGTCGACCGTAGTCTTTATGCTTTGAGTTTTTCTTTACCCGACAAGGTCGAATAGATTCATAGACCGGTGGGGGCACGCTGAGTGCACCCACTGGGTGTAGTCCCCGAGACTGTGGTCGACTGCTGGCAGTCGACTATAGTCTAAAGAACATTGCCTCTTTTTTTTTGTTGGTCCACTGGTCGACTCTTGATGAAACTAGTGGGGGCACACTGAGTGCACCCACTGGGTGTAGTCCCCGAGACTATGGTCGAATGTTTGCATTCGGCCGTAGTCTTAGAAACGCTATGATTTTTCCTTACTCACTCGGAAGTGAATTGTCTTTGACGTCTGTCGATTGATTCTTCGTAGAAATCCTGTGACCTTGCGGCTCGTTATACTGAGTTGGAGAACAAACACATTCAGCTCGAGCTCGATCTGAAACTGGCCCAAGAGAACTTGACGAAGGCGAAGGAGGAAGCTAAAGGTATGCTTGGTGAGGCCTTTGACGACTGCCTTTGCCTCTCACTTGTTTCCGAATCTAATCTCACTGTAACTTTGTAGGCAAAGTGAGGGACGCCCTGAAGAAACAAGAGCTCGACTTGGCTGAGATGCAAAAAACTGCTTTAGAGAAGACCAGGCTAGCGGATGAGAAGTTGGCTTCAGTGACTAAGCTTGAAGAAGAAAACACCAATCTGAAAGCTGCTCTTGATGCTGCCAACCAGGAGGTCACTCGACTGAAAAGCGACAAGACCACCCTGAATGACAAGGCTAGTGAGTTGAAGAGAAAGAAGAATGATCAGGAGGCTTATTTGGGTGGACTCGCCAAGAAGTTGTTCCTCATACTTGAGGGTAATCCTTTGTATCAAACAAATATTTTACTTGTGACCTCCAACTGTTTGTCTTGACTCGGTGGTTGTGCTTGCAGAATTTTGTCAGAACTTTGAAGAGGAGACTGGTCGGCTGGAAGTAAACCTGGACCCCATCAACTCTCCTGTGAAAGATGAAGTCGCCATGAAGGTGCTCCGACTTGAATCTCATGTTGCTGCCGTCATCGATTATCTCGCAAGGCTGAAGGTCGCAACTTCCCGCATCGACACAACACTCTAGCCAAGAGAGACACTCCAGAACGACCTCGAGTCTCTGATGACTCAACTGAACGAGGTCCCAAGTCGAGTGCAGGAGTGGAAGAAGTCTTCAGCCAGGTGCGGCGCGGATGTGGCTCTGTCTCTAGTCCGCGTTCATTGCAAGGATGCACGAGAGGACAAGCTGGTGGCTCTTAGGGTGGCCAACACCAAG
Source organism: Triticum aestivum (assembly GCF_018294505.1). Taxonomy (NCBI): domain Eukaryota; kingdom Viridiplantae; phylum Streptophyta; class Magnoliopsida; order Poales; family Poaceae; genus Triticum; species Triticum aestivum. The sequence continues at coordinate 71,900,816 of NC_057795.1, forward strand.
AAGCACGATTTCAGATCTTTCATGGAGACTTTCATTGCCGATGCCACTCGGATTGCAGATGGAATTGATCTGGACGAGTTTGTGCCACCTTCCAGCCCTCCACAGGAGGGGTAAAATGTTGGGGAACGTTGCAGAAAATTAGAAAATTTCCTACGGTTTCACCAAGATCCATCTATGAGTTCATCTAAGCAAGGAGTCAAGGGGAAGAGTTTGCATCTACATACCACTTGTAGATCGAGTGCGGAAGCGTTCAAGGGGATGGTGATGATGGAGTCGTACTCGTCGTGATTCGGATCACCGATGACCAAGTGCTGAACGGACAGCACCTCCACGTTCAACACACGTACGGGACGGACGACGTCTCCTCCGTCTTGATCCAGCAAGGAGGAAGGAGAGGTTGAGGAAGGCAGCTCCAACGGCAGCACGACGGTGTGGTGTAGTTGGTGCAGAAGTACTCCGATAGGGCTTCGCCAAGCACGTACGGAGGAGGAGAGGTGTTGGGGAGGGGAGAGGCTGCGCCTTGAGTTGTGTCTTGTGTAGCAGCCCTCCCCTCACCCCTCTATATATAGCAGGAGAGGGGCAAGGGGGCCGGCCCTCTAGGGGAAACCCTAGAGGGGGGCGGCGGCCAAAGGGTGGGAGGCTTGCCCCCCAAGCAAGGGGGGTGCGCCCCCTTTAGGGTTTCCCCCCAACCCTAGGCGCATGGGCCCAAGAGGGGGGCGCCAAGCCCACTAGGGGCTGGCTGATATCCCTACGCAGCCTAAGTGTCCCCCCGGGATGGGTGGTCCCTCCCGGTGGACCCCCGGAACCTCTCCGGTGGTCCCGGTACAATACCGGTATGACCCCGAAACTTTCCGGTGCCCGTTTAACAACTTCCCATATATAAAATTTTACCTCCGGACCATTCCGGGACTCCTCGTGATGTCCGGGATCTCATCCGGGACTCCGAACAACATTCGGTAATCACATACTTGTCTTCCTGATAACCCTAGCGTCACCGAACCTTAAGTGTGTAGACCCTACGGGTTCGGGAGACATGCAGACATGACCGAGACTCTCCGGTCAATAACCAACAGCGGGATCTAGATACCCATGTTGGCTCCCACATGCTCCTCGATGATGTCATCGGATGAACCACGATGTTGAGGATTCGATCAAACCCCGTATACAATTCCCTTTGTCAATCGGTACGTTACTTGCCCGAGACCCGATCGTCGGTATCCCAATACCTTGTTCAGTCTCGTTACCGGCAAGTCACTTTACTCGTACCGTAATGCATGATCCCGTGATCAACCACTTGGTCACTTTGAGCTCATTATGATGATGCATTACCGAGTGGGCCCAGAGATACCTCTCCGTCATACGGAGTGACAAATCCTAGTCTCGATCTGTGTCAACCCAACAGACACTTTCGGAGATACCTGTAATGCACCTTTATAGTCACCCAGTTACGTTGTGACGTTTGGTACACCCAAAGCACTCTTACGGTATCCGGGAGTTACACGATCTCATGGTCTAAGGAAGAGATACTTGACATTGGAAAAGCTCTAGCAAACGAACTAACCGACCTTTGTGCTATGCTTAGGATTGGGTCTTGTCCATCACATCATTCTCCTAATGATGTGATCCCGTTATCAATGACATCCAATGTCCATAGCCAGGAAACCATGACTATCTGTTGATCACAACGAGCTAGTCAACTAGAGGCTCACTAGGGACATATTGAGGTCTATGTATTCACACGTGTATTAAGATTTCCGTATAATACAATTATAGCATGAATAAAAAGACTATTATCATGAACAAAGAAATATAATAATAACACTTTTATTATTGCCTCTAGGGCATATTTCCAACAGTCTCCCACTTGCACTAGAGTCAATAATCTAGTTACATTGTGATGAATCGAACACCCATAGAGTTCTGGTGTTGATCATGTTTTGCTCGCGAGAGAGGTTTAGTCAACGGATCTGCGACATTCAGATCCGTATGTACTTTGCAAATTTCTATGTCTCCATCTTGAACATTTTCACGGATGGAGTTGAAACGACGCTTGATGTGCCTGGTCTTCTTGTGAAATCTGGGCTCCTTCGCAGGGGCAATAGCTCCAGTATTGTCACAGAAGAGTTTGATTGGCCCCGACGCATTGGGTATGACTCCTAGGTCGGTGATGAACTCCTTCACCCAAATCGCTGCATGCGCTGCCTCCGAGGCTGCCATGTACTCCGCTTCACACGTAGATCCCGCCACAATGCTCTGCTTGCAGCTGCACCAGCTTACTGCTCCACCATTCAAGATATACACGTATCCGGTTTGTGACTTAGAGTCATCCGGATCTGAGTCGAAGCTAGCATCGACGTAACCCTTTACGACGAGCTCTTCGTCTCCTCCATAAACGAGAAACATGTCCTTTGTCCTTTTCAGGTACTTCAGGATATTCTTGACCGCTGTCCAGTGTTCCTTGCCGGGATTACTTTGGTATCTTCCTACCAAACTTACGGCAAGGTTTACATCAGGTCTGGTACACAGCATGGCATACATAATAGATCCTATGGCTGAAGCATAGGGGATGACGCTCATCTCTTCTTTATCCTTTGCCGTGGTCGGGCATTGAGCCAAGCTCAATCTCACACCTTGCAATACAGGCAAGAACCCCTTCTTAGACTGATCCATTTTGAACTTCTTCAAAATCTTATCAAGGTATGTGCTTTGTGAAAGATCTATGAGGCGTCTCGATCTATTTCTATAGATCTTGATGCCTAATATATAAGCAGCTTCTCCAAGGTCCTTCATTGAAAAACACTTATTCAAGTAGGCCTTAATGCTGTCCAGAAATTCTATATTATTTCCCATCAAGAGTATGTCATCTACATATAATATGAGAAATGCTACAGAGCTCCCACTCACTTTCTTGTAAACGCAGGCTTCTCCATAAGTCTGTATAAACCCAAACGCTTTGATCATCTCATCAAAGCGAATATTCCAACTCCGAGATGCTTGCACCAGCCCATAAATGGATCGCTGGAGCTTGCATACTTTGTTAGCATTCTTAGGATCGACAAAACCCTCCGGCTGCATCATATACAGTTCTTCCTTAAGATGCCCGTTAAGGAATGCCGTTTTGAACTTGCCGATATCTCATAATCATAGTATGCGGCAATTGCTAACATGATTCGGACGGACTTAAGCTTCGCTATGGGAGAGAAAGTCTCATCGTAGTCAATCCCTTGAACTTGCCGATAACCCTTAGCGACAAGTCGAGCTTTATAGATGGTGACATTACCATCCGCGTCCGTCTTCTTAAAGATCCATTTGTTTTCTATCGCTCGTCGATCATCGGGCAAGTCAGTCAAAGTCCATACTTTGTTTTCATACATGGATTCTATCTCGGATTTCATGGCTTCTAGCCATTTGTTGGAATCTGGGCCCGCCATCGCTTCTTCATAGTTCGAAGGTTCACCGTTGTCTAACAACATGATTTCTAGGACAGGGTTGCCGTACCACTCTGGTGCGGAACGTGTCCTTGTGGACCTACGAAGTTTAGTAGCAACTTGATCCGAAGTACCTTGATCATCATCATTATTTTCCTCTTTAGTTGGTGTAGGCATCACAGGAACATCTTCCTGAGCTGCACTACTATCCCGCTCAAGAGGTAGTACTTCATCGAGTTCTACTTTCCTCCCACTTACTTCTTTCGAGAGAAAGTCTTTTTCCAGAAAGGATCCGTTCCTAGCGACAAAGATCTTGCCCTCGGATCTTAAGTAGAAGGTATACCCAATGGTTTCCTTAGGGTATCCTATGAAGACGCATTTTTCCGACTTGGGTTCGAGCTTCTCAGGTTGAAGTTTCTTGACATAAGCATCGCATCCCCAAACTTTCAGAAACAACAGCTTAGGTTTCTTCCCAAACCATAATTCATACGGTGTCGTCTCAACGGATTTAGACGGTGCCCTATTTAAAGTGAATGTAGCTGTCTCTAGAGCGTATCCCCAAAATGATAGTGGTAAATCGGTAAGAGACATCATAGACCGCACCATATCCAATAGAGTGCGATTACGACGTTCGGACACACCGTTACGCTGAGGTGTTCCAGGCGGCGTGAGTTGTGAAACGATTCCACATTTCCTTAAGTGTGTACCAAATTCGTGACTTAAGTATTCTCCTCCACGATCTGATCGTAGGAATTTTATCTTTCGGTCACGTTGATTCTCTACTTCATTCTGAAATTCCTTGAACTTTTCAAAGGTCTCAGACTTGTGTTTCATCAAGTAGACATACCCATATCTACTCAAGTCATCAGTGAGAGTGAGAACATAACGATATCCTCCACGAGCCTCAACACTCATTGGACCGCACACATCGGTATGTATGATTTCCAACAAGTTGGTTGCTCACTCCATTGTTCCGGAGAACGGAGTCTTGGTCATCTTGCCCATGAGGCATGGTTCGCATGTGTCAAATGATTCATAATCAAGAGACTCTAAAAGTCCATCGGCATGGAGCTTCTTCATGTGCTTGACACCAATGTGACCAAGGCGGCAGTGCCACAAGTATGTGGGACTATCGTTATCAACTTTACATCTTTTGGCATCCATACTATGAACATGTGTAATATTACGCTCGAGATTCATTAAGAATAAACCATTGACCATCGGAGCATGACCATAAAACATATCTCTCATATAAATCGAACAACCATTATTCTCAGACTTAAATGAGTAGCCATCTCGTATTAAATGAGATCCAGATACAATGTTCATGCTCAAACTTGGCACTAAATAACAATTATTAAGGTTCAAAACTAATCCCGTAGGTAAATGTAGAGGTAGCGTGCCGACGGCGATCACATCGACTCTGGAACCATTCCCGACGCGCATCGTCACCTCGTCCTTCGCCAGTCTCCGCTTATTCCGCAGCTCCTGCTGTGAGTTACAAATATGAGCAACGGCACCGGTATCAAATACCCAGGAGTTACTACGAGTACTGGTAAGGTACACATCAATTACATGTATATCAAATATACCTTTAGTGTTGTCGGCCTTCTTATCCGCTAAGTATTTGGGGCAGTTCCGCTTCCAGTGACCCTTCCCCTTGCAATAAAAGCACTCAGTCTCAGGCTTGGGTCCATTCTTTGACTTCTTCCCGGCAACTGGCTTACCAGGCGCGGCAACCTCTTTGCCGTCCTTCTTGAAGTTCTTCTTACCCTTTCCTTTCTTGAACTTAGTGGTCTTATTGACCATCAACACTTGATGTTCTTTCTTGATTTCAACCTCTGCTGACTTCAGCATAGAAAATACTTTAGGAATGGTCTTTACCATCCCCTGCATATTGTAGTTCATCACAAAGCTCTTGTAGCTTGGTGGGAGCGACTGAAGGATTCTGTCAATGACTGCCTCATCAGGGAGGTTAATATTCAGCTGGGTCATACGGTTGTGCAACCCAGACATCTTGAGTATGTGCTCACTGACAGAACTATTTTCCTCCATCTTACAACTATAGAACTTGTCGGAGATGTCATATCTCTCGACCCGGGCGTGAGCTTGGAAAACTAGTTTTAGCTCCTCGAACATCTCATATGCTCCGTGATGCTCAAAACGCTTTTGGAGCCCCGGTTCTAAGCTGTAAAGCATGCCGCACTGAACGAGGGAGTAATCATCAGCACGAGACTGCCAAGCATTCATAATGTCTTGGTTCTCTGGGATGGGAGCGTCACCTAGCGGTCCTTCTAGGACATATTGTTTCCTGGCAGCTATGAGGATGATCCTCAGGTTCCGGACCCAGTCCGTATAGTTGCTGCCATCATCTTTCAGCTTGGTTTTCTCTAGGAACGCGTTGAAGTTCATGTTGACATGAGCGTTGGCCATTTGATCTACAAGACATATTTGCAAAGGTTTTAGACTAAGTTCATGATAATTAAGTTCTAATCAAATTATGAACTCCCACTCAGATTAGACATCCCTCTAGTCATCTAAGTGTTACACGATCCGAGTCGACTAGCCCGTGTCCGATCATCACGTGAGACGGACTAGTCATCATCGGTGAACATTCTCATGTTGATCGTATCTTCCATACGACTCGTGTTTGACCTTTCGGTCTCCGTGTTCCGAGGCCATGTCTGTACATGCTAGGCTCGTCAAGTTAACCTTAAGTATTTTGCTGTGTAAAACTGTCTTACACCCGTTGTATGTGAACGTAAGAATCCATCACACCCGATCATCACGTGGTGCTTAGAAGCGACGAACTTTAGCAACGGTGCACAGTTAGGGGAGAACACTTCTTGAAATTGTTGTAAGGGATCATCTTATTTACTACCGTCGTCCTAAGTAAACAAGATGCATAAAACATAATAAACATCACATGCAATTATATAAAGTAGTGACATGATATGGCCAATATCATATAGCTCCTTTGATCTTCATCTTCGGGGCTCCATGATCATCTTGTCACCGGCATGACACCATGATTTCCATCATCATTATCTCCATCATCGTGTCTTCATGAAGTTGTCACGCCAACGACTACTTCTACTTCTATGACTAACGCGTTTAGCAATAAAGTAAAGTAAGTTACATGGCGTTCTTCAATGACACGCAGGTCATACAAAAAATAAAGACAAATCCTATGGCTCTTGCCGGTTGTCATACTCATTGACATGCAAGTCGTGAATCCTATTACAAAGAACATGATCTCATACATCACAATTCATCATTCATCACAACTTCTGGCCATATCACATCACATGATCAATCGCTGCAAAAACAAGTTAGACGTCCTCTAATTGTTGTTGCATCTTTTACGTGGCTGCAATTGGGTTCTAGCAAGAACGTTTTCTTACCTACGAATAACCGCAACGTGATTTTGTCAACTTCTATTTACCCTTCATAAGGACCCTTTTCATCGAATCCGCTCCAACTAAAGTGGGAGAGACAGTCACCCGCCAGCCACCTTATGCAACTAGTGCATGTCAATCGGTGGAACCGGTCTCACATAAGCGTACGTGTAAGGTTGGCCCGGGCCGCTTCATCCGACAATGTCGTTGAAGCAAGAAAAGACTAGTAGCGGCAAGCAAGTTGACAAGATCTACGCCCACAACAAAATTGTGTTCTACTCGTGCAAAGAGAACTACGCATAGACCTAGCTCATGATGCCACTGTTGGGGAACGTTGTAGAAAATTAAAAATTTTCCTACGGTTTCACCAAGATCCATCTATGAGTACATCTAAGCAACGAGTCAAGGGGAAGAGTTTGCATCTACATACCACATGTAGATCGAGTGCGGAAGCGTTCAAGGGGATGGTGAGGATGGAGTCGTACTCGTCGTGATTCGGATCACCGATGACCAAGTGCTGAACGGACAGCACCTCCGCGTTCAACACACGTACGGGACGGACGACGTCTCCTCTGTCTTGATCCAACAAGGAGGAAGGAGAGGTTGAGGAAGGCAGCTCCAACGGCAGCACGACGGCATGGTGTAGTTGGTGCAGAAGTACTCCGACAGGGCTTCGCCAAGCACGTACGGAGGAGGAGAGGTGTTGGGGAGGGGAGGGGCTGCGCCTTGAGTTGTGTCTTGTGTAGCAGCCCTCCCCTGACCCCTCTATATATAGGAGGAGAGGGGCAAGGGGGCCGGCCCTCTAGGGGAAACCCTAGAGGGGGGCGGCGGCCAAAGGGTGGGGGGCTTGCCCCCCAAGCAAGGGGGGTGCGCCCCCTTTAGGGTTTCCCCCCCAACCCTAGGCGCATGGGCCCAAGGGGGGGGCGCCAAGCCCACTAGGGGCTGGCTGCTATCCCTACGCAGCCTAAGTGGCCCCCCGGGATGGGTGGTCCCTCCCGGTGGACCCCCGGAACCTCTCCAATGGTCCCGGTACAATACCGGTATGACCCCGAAACTTTCCGGTGCCCTTTAACAACTTCCCATATATAAAACTTTACCTCCGGACCATTCCGGGACTCCTCGTGACGTCCGGGATCTCATCCGGGACTCCGAACAACATTCGGTAATCACATACTTGTCTTCCTGATAACCCTAGCGTCACCGAACCTTAAGTGTGTAGACCCTACGGGTTCGGGAGACATGCAGACATGACCGAGACTCTCCGGTCAATAACCAACAGCGGGATCTAGATACCCATGTTGGCTCCCACATGCTCCTCGATGATGTCATCGGATGAACCACGATGTCGAGGATTCGATCAAACCCCGTATACAATTCCCTTTGTCAATCGGTACGTTACTTGCCCGAGACCCGATCGTCGGTATCCCAATACCTTGTTCAGTCTCGTTACCGGCAAGTCACTTTACTCGTACCGTAATGTATGATCCCGTGATCAACCACTTGGTCACTTTGAGCTCATTATGATGATGCATTACCGAGTGGGCCCAGAGATACCTCTCCGTCATACGGAGTGACAAATCCCAGTCTCGATCCGTGTCAACCCAACAAACACTTTCGGAGATACCTGTAATGCACCTTTATAGTCACCCAGTTACGTTGTGACGTTTGGTACACCCAAAGCACTCTTACGGTATCCGGGAGTTACACGATCTCATGGTCTAAGGAAGAGATACTTGACATTGGAAAAGCTCTAGCAAACGAACTAACCGACCTTTGTGCTATGCTTAGGATTGGGTCTTGTCCATCACATCATTCTCCTAATGATGTGATCCCGTTATCAACGACATCCAATGTCCATAGCCAGGAAACCATGACTATCTGTTGATCACAACGAGCTAGTCAACTAGAGGCTCACTAGGGACATATTGAGGTCTATGTATTCACACGTGTATTAAGATTTCCGTATAATACAATTATAGCATGAATAAAAAGACTATTATCATGAACAAAGAAATATAATAATAACACTTTTATTATTGCCTCTAGGGCATATTTCCAACATAAAATACTTCAGAGCTTGATACTTTAAATTTGCCTCGGTATGCCGAGTGAGTTTTTGTAAACGACAAACCTTAACAGGCCTAGCGCCTGAGCACTTTCGGTTCCGTTAGGTGTTATCCGAACTTGGGTTCGTCGCTGAATTATGCTTGCATTTGGTTTGAGGCGTCCTTTGCAGGTTGAAGCAAAGTGCTTATTGCCATCGGCTTGCATCCTAATTCACTTAGGCGAGTACTGGGCTGCAGCTAAGTCCCCGAGTGAGAGGTTTGCCCTCCACTCGGTAGGATTTTAGAAACTTAGGCAAGCACTGGGCTGCAGCTAAGCCCCCAAGTGGGAGGTTCGCTCTCCACTCGGTAGGATTTTCAGAAACTTAGGCGAGCACTAGGCTGCAGCTAAGCCCCCGAGTGGGAGGTTCGCTCTCCACTCGATAGGATTTTATTCAACTTAGGCGAGTACTTGGACTGCAGCTAAGCCCCCGAGTGGAAGGCTGGCTTACCACTCGGTAGGATTTTGTTTATCTTAGGCGAAACGGATTTCGCAGCTAAGCCTTCGTGTGGGAGACTGGCTCACCACTCAGTTAGGATTTTTCTTTACAGACTTAGGCGAATCGGATTCGCAGCTAAGCCACCCACTAGGGGATTGTTTTATATGGACAAAAGTAATAACAATCACTTGGAAAACTATAAAGCTCTTGTCTTTGATAAATAAACTACGGGAGTACTTTTATTACAACTCATCCGAGTGAATACTTAAGTGTAAAAGGGGCGGAGAAGCTCCGCGTTCCAAGCTCGGGGCTCGTCGATCTGATGCTCGACATTGTAAAGACGGTATGCTCCATTCTGGAGAACCTTGGTGACGATGAAGGGACCTTCCCAAGAAGGAGCAAGCTTGTGTGGTTTCTGCTCGTCCAGTCGTAGAACTAAATCTCCTTCCTGGAAGGCTCGACTCTTCACGTTTTTGGCATGGAAGCGATGCAAGTCTTGTCGATAAATGGTCGATCTGATCAGAGCCATCTCTCTTTCTTCCTCTAAAAGGTCGACTGCGTCCTGCCGCGCTTGTTCTTCTTCAGCTTCGGTGTAGAGCTCGACTCGGGGAGCGTTGTGGAGAAGATCACTCGGCAAGACTGCTTCAGCTCCGTAGACCAAGAAGAATGGAGTTCTTCCAGTCGACCGGTTGGGTGTGGTCCTTAACCCCCAAAGCACCGAGGGAAGTTCGTCAACCCATGCACCCGCCGCATGCTTGAGATCACGCATCAAACGGGGCTTCAACCCTTTGAGAATCAAACCGTTGGCTCGTTCTGCCTGTCCATTCGACTGTGGATGGGCGACTGAAGCATAGTCGACTCGTGTGCCTTGAGACTATGGTCGAATGTTTGCATTCGGTCGTAGTCTTAGAAACACTATGATTTTTCCTTACTCACTCGGAAGTGAATTGTCTTTGACGTCTGTCGATTGATTCTTCGTAGAAATCATGTGACCTTGCGGCTCGTTATACTGAGTTGGAGAACAAACACATTCAGCTCGAGCTCGATCTGAAACTGGCCCAAGAGAACTTGACGAAGGCGAAGGAGGAAGCTAAAGGTATGCTTGGTGAGGCCTTTGACGACTGCCTTTGCCTCTCACTTGTTTCCGAATCTAATCTCACTGTAACTTTGTAGGCAAAGTGAGGGACGCCCTGAAGAAACAAGAGCTTGACTTGGCTGAGATGCAAAAAACTGCTTTAGAGAAGACCAGGCTAGCGGATGAGAAGCTGGCTTCAGTGACTAAGCTTGAAGAAGAAAACACCAATCTGAAAGCTGTTCTTGATGCTGCCAACCAGGAGGTCACTCGACTGAAAAGTGACAAGACCACCCTGAATGACAAGGCCAGTGAGTTGAAGAGAAAGAAGACTAATCTAGAGCCTTATCTGGGTGGACTCGCCAAGAAGTTGTTCCTCATGCTTGAGGGTAATCCTTTGTATCAAACAAATATTTTACTTGTGACCTCCGACTGTTTGTCTTGACTTGGTGGTTGCGCTTGCAGAATTTTGTCAGAACTTTGAAGAGGAGACTGGTCAGCTGGAAGTAAACCTGGACCCCATCAACTCTCCTGTGGAAGATGAAGTCGCCATGAACATTCTCCGACTTGAATCTCGTGTTGCTGCCGTCATCGATTATCTCGCATGGCTGAAGGTCGCAACTTCCCGCATCGACACAACACTCTGGCCAAGAGAGACACTCCAGAACGACCTCGAGTCTCTGATGACTCGACTGAACGAGGTCCCAAGTCGAGTGCAGGAGTGGAAGAAGTCTTCAGCCAGGTGCGGCGCGGATGTGGCTCTGTCTCTGGTCCGCGTTCATTGCAAGGATGCACGAGAGGACAAGATGGTGGCTCTTAGGGCGTCCAACACCAAGAAGCACGATTTCAGATCTTTCATGGAGACTTTCATTGCCGCTGCCACTCGGATTGCCGATGGAATTGATCTGGACGAGTTTGTGGCACCTTCCAGCCCTCCACAGGAGGGGTAAAATACTTCAGAGCTTGATACTTTAAATTTGCCTCGGTATGCCGAGTGAGTTTTTGTAACCGACAAACCCTAACAGGCCTAGCGCCTGAGCACTTTCGGTTCCGTTAGGTGTTATCCGAACTTGGGTTCGTTGCTGAATTATGCTTGCATTTGGTTTGAGGCGTCCTTTGCAGGTTGAAGCAAAGCGCTTATTGCCATCGGCTTGCATCCTAATTCACTTAGCGAGTACTGGGCTGCAGCTAAGTCCCCGAGTGAGAGGTTTGCCCTCCACTCGGTAGGATTTTAGAAACTTAGGCGAGCACTGGGCTGCAGCTAAGCTCCCGAGTGGGAGGTTCGCTCTCCACTCGGTAGGATTTTCAGAAACTTAGGCGAGCACTGGTCTGCAGCTAAGCCCCCGAGTGGGAGGTTCGCTCTCCACTCGGTAGGATTTTATTCAACTTAGGCGAGTACTTGGACTGCAGCTAAGCCTTCGAGTGGGAGGTTTGCTCTCCACTCGGTAGGATTTTCAGAAACTTAGGCGAGCACTGGCTGCAGCTAAGCCACCGAGTGGGAGGTTCGCTCTCCACTCGGTAGGATTTTATTCAACGTAGGCGAGTACTTGGACTGCAGCTAAGCCTCCGAGTGGAGGTTTGCTCTCCACTCGGTAGGATTATCAAAAACTTAGGCGAGCACTGGCTGCAGCTAAGCCCCGAGTGGGAGGTCGCTCTCCACTCGGTAGGATTTCAGAACTTAGGCGAGCACTGGGCTGCAGCTAAGCCCCGAGTGGGAGGTCTGCTCTCCACTCGGTAGGATTTCAGAACTTAGGCGAGCACTGGGCTGCAGCTAAGCCCCGAGTGGGAGGTTGCTCTCCACTCGGTAGGATTTCAGAACTTAGGCGAGCACTGGGCTGCAGCTAAGCCCCGAGTGGGAGGTCTGCTCTCCACTCGGTAGGATTTCAGAACTTAGGCGAGCACTGGGCTGCAGCTAAGCCCCGAGTGGGAGGTCGCTCTCCACTCGGTAGGATTTTAAACTTAGGCGAGCACTGGCTGCAGCTAAGCCCGAGTGGGAGGTTGCTCTCCACTCGGTAGGATTTTCAGAACTTAGGCGAGTACTTGGACTGCAGCTAAGCCCCGAGGGAGGTGCTCTCCACTCGGTAGGATTTTTTACTTAGGCGAGTACTTGGACTGCAGCTAAGCCCCCGAGTGGGTCCCGGAGGTTTAATCGCATCTCCAGCTCCCGGGGTTACGGAATTTTCAGAAACTTAGGCGAGCACTGGGGCTGCAGCTAAGCCCCCGAGTGGGAGGTTCGGCTCTCCACTCGATAGGATTTTATTCAACTTAGGGCGAGTACTTGGACTGCAGCTAAGCCCCCGAGTGGAAGGCTGGCTTACCACTCGGTAGGATTTTGTTTATCTTAGGCGAAACGGATTTCGCAGCTAAGCCTTCGTGTGGGAGACTGGCTCACCACTCGGTTAGGATTTTTTTTACAGACTTAGGCGAATCGGATTCGCAGCTAAGCCACCCACTGGGGGATTGTTTTATATGGACAAAAGTAATAACAATCACTTGGAAAACTATAAAGCTCTTGTCTTTGATAATAAACTACAGGAGTACTTTTATTACAACTCATCGAGTGAATACTTAAGTGTAAAAGGGGCGGAGAAGCTCCGCGTTCCAAGCTCGGGGCTCGTCGATCTGATGCTCGGCATTGTAAAGACGGTATGCTCCATTCTGGAGAACCTTGGTGACGATGAAGGGACCTTCCCAAGAAGGAGCAAGCTTGTGTGGTTTCTGCTGGTCCACTCGTAGAACTAAATCTCCTTCCTGGAAGGCTCGACTCTTCACGTTTTTGGCATGGAAGCGATGCAAGTCTTGTCGATAAATGGTCGATCTGATCAGAGCCATCTCTCTTTCTTCCTCTAAAAGGTCGACTGCGTCCTGCCGCGCTTGTTCTTCTTCAGCTTCGGTGTAGAGCTCGACTCGGGGAGCGTTGTGGAGAAGATCACTCGGCAAGACTGCTTCAGCTCCGTAGACCAAGAAGAATGGAGTTCTTCCAGTCGACCGGTTGGGTGTGGTCCTTAACCCCCAAAGCACCGAGGGAAGTTCGTCAACCCATGCACCCGCCGCATGCTTGAGATCACGCATCAAACGGGGCTTCAACCCTTTGAGAATCAAACCGTTGGCTCGTTCTGCCTGTCCATTCGACTGTGGATGGGTGACTGAAGCATAGTCGACTCGTGTGCCTTGAGATGTGCAGAAAGCTCTGAATTCTTCAGAATCGAAGTTTGAGCCGTTATCTGTGATGATGCTGTGCGGGACTCCATATCTGAATATCAGTTCTCGGATGAAGCTGACAGCGGTGCCAGCATCGAGGTTCTTGATGGGTTTGGCCTCAATCCACTTGGTAAACTTGTCGACTGCTACCAGTACATGTGTGAAACTGCTCCTTCCTGTTCTAAACGGCCCAACCATATCCAAACCCCATACAGCAAAGGGCCAGACAAGTGGTATGGTCTTTAAGGCTGAGGCGGGCTTGTGTGACATATTGGAGTAAAATTGACATCCCTCACACTTGTTGACTATCTCCTTCGCCATTTCATTCGCTCTGGGCCAATAAAAACCAGCTCGGTATGCTTTGGCCACGATGGTCCGAGAAGACGCATGATGGCCACAGGTCCCCGAGTGGATGTCGTTGAGAATCATTTGACCTTCCTCCGGTGTTATACATTTCTGGCTGACTCCAGTCACACTTTCTCTGTATAACTGACCTCTCATGACGGTGAAGGCTTTGGACCGGCGGACGATCTCTCGAGCTTCTTCTTCATTCTCGGGGAGTTCCTTCCTCAAAATATAGGCGATATAGGGCACTTTCCAATCGGGAGTGATGACCAAAACTTCCATGATTAAGTCGACCACCGCTGGGACCTCGACTTCAGTCGGATCTGTGGCGCTTTTAGGCTGCGGGGCTTCTTCAGTGAAAGGATCCTCTTGAACCGACGGTGTGTAGACATGTTCCAAAAACACGCCACTCGGAATGGCTTCCCTCTTGGAACCTATCTTCGCCAAGTCATCGGCTGCTTGATTTTTCAGTCGGGGAACGTGATGGAGTTCTAACCCTTCGAATTTCTTTTCAAGCTTCCTCACTGCATTGCAGTATCCAGTCATGGCTGGGCTTCTAACGTCCCACTCCTTCATCACCTGATTGACCACCAAATCTGAGTCGCTGTAAACCATAAGGCGACGGACGCCGAGTGAAATGGCCATGCGCAACCCATACAACAGTGCTTCATATTCTGCTTCATTGTTGGAGGAATCAAAGTGGATCTGGAGCACATATCTGAGCTTATCTCCTCGGGGAGAAACCAAAACTACCCTAGCACCAGAACCATTTAACATCTTAGAGCCATCAAAGAACATGGTCCAATGCTCCGAGTGAACTTGAGTCGGCTGCTGCTGTTCAATCCACTCGGCAAGGAAATCTGCTATAGCCTGGGACTTAATGGCTTTCGTTGCCTCGAATTTGATATCAAGGGGAAGGAGTTCAATCGCCCATTTAGCCACTCGACCAGTTGCATCTCTATTGTGCAGAATCTCTAACAATGGTGCGTCGCTGACGACTGTAATGTCATGATCAGAGAAATAATGGGCAACCTTCTTCATGGTCATGTAGATCCCATATACGAGCTTCTGATAATGAGGATATCTTTGCTTCGATGGGGTCAAAACTTCAGAGAGATAATACATTGGGCGCTGAACTTTGAAGGTTTTCCCTTCTTCTTCCCGCTCGACCGTAAGTACTGTACTGACGACTTGTCCTGTGGCTGCAATATAAAGCAACAGAGGCTCTTTGCTGATTGGAGCAGCAAGCACCGGCTGGGTGGAGAGCAGAGTTTTTAACTCGGCAAACGCTGCATCAGCTTCTGGAGTCCACTCGAACTTGTCTGCCTTCTTCATCAGTCGGTAAAGGGGCAACGCCTTTCCACCAAGGCGAGAGATGAATCGACTTAACGCGGCCAAGCATCCAGTAAGCTTCTGGACATCGTGCACACGCACAGGGCGTTTCATTCGGAGTATGGTGCCAACCTTTTCTGGGTTAGCATCGATTCCTCGTTCGGAAACAAGAAAACCGAGTAACTTCCCGCAAGGTACTCTGAATGTGCACTTTGAAGGATTGAGCTTGATATCATACCTCCTGAGATTGGCAAATGTTTCAGCTAAGTCAGTCAGCAGGTCGGAACCCTTTCGCGACTTGACCACGATATCATCCATGTATGCTTCCACATTCCGACTGATTTGAGTGAGCAAACACTTTTGAATCATTCTCATGAACGTGGCTCCGGCATTCTTGAGGCCGAATGGCATGGTGCTATAGCAGAAGCACCCGAATGGTGTGATGAAAGCTGTTTTGATTTCGTCGGGCCCATACAGACGGATCTGATGATACCCGGAATAAGCGTCTAGAAAAGACAATCTCTCGCACCCTGCGGTCGAGTCGACAATTTGGTCGATGCGAGGGAGAGGAAAATGATCTTTCAGGTAGGCCCGATTGATATGTTTGAAATCAATGCACATACGAAGGGAATTGTCCTTTTTGGGAACCATAACGACATTGGCGAGCCACTCGGAGTGGTATATCTCTCGGATGAACTCTGCTGCAAGGAGTCGAGCCACCTCTTCGCCAATGGCCTTTTTCTTCTGAACGGTGGACCGTCGAAGATGTTCTTTAACAGGTTTTGCCTTTGAATCGACTCTAAGGCGATGCTCAGCCAGTTCCCTGGGAACACCTGGCATGTCAGCTGGCTTCCTTGCGAAGATGTCCCAGTTCTCACGGAGGAACTGGATGAGCGCTTCTTCCTATTTAGAGTCGAGTGTAGTGGAAATATGGGTCGGAGCTGCATTGGGGTCAGTCGGGTGGATGTGAACTGGCTTCGTCTCACCGGACGACTGAAATGTTGACTCTGTGGCGGGCTTCTTGGCCCGCAGTAAATCACTCGGATCTGCGTTCTTCTTGTATCCCTCTAGCTCTATCACTGTTATCTGGTCATCCGCAATCTTTGAGCCTTTCTGGAAACACTCTTCTGCTTTCTTCTGGTTACCAGTGATGGTGATCACGCCTTTGGGGCCAGGCATCTTTAACTTGAGGTACACGTAACATGGTCGAGCCATGAAGCGGGCGTAGGCTGGTCTTCCCAAGATAGCGTGGTAGGCGCTTTGGAAATCCACGATTTCAAATGTCAGCTTCTCTTTGCGGAAATGCTTCGAGTCGCCGAACACCACATCCAGAGCTATTTGGCCGAGTGACTCAGCCTTCTTTCCTGGGATGACTCCGTGAAAACTCATGTTGCTGGAACTGAGCCTGGACATCGGAATGCCCATTCCCTTGAGCGTCTCTGCATACAGTATGTTCAACCCGCTGCCGCCATCCATCAATACCTTCGTCAGTCGAGTGCCTTCGACGACCGGGTCGACCACCAGTGCTTGCCTCCCAGGGGTGGCAATATGAGTAGGATGGTCTGACTGGTCGAAAGTAATGGGAGTTTGCGACCATCTCAGATAGTTTGGTGTCGCCGGGGCGACCATATTGACTTCACGGTTGATCACTTTCAGTCGACTTTTGCTCTCTAGATCAGCAAAAATCATCAGAGTGGAGTTGACATGAGGGTACTCTCCATCACTGTCCTGCTTGTCCTCAGCCTTGTCCGACTCCTTTTCTTTGTCCTTCGGCTGTTTCCCTTGGAACTGCTGGATTAAGAGCCGGCACTAGCGAGTGGTATGCTTTGGGTAGATGAAGTTACCCTCTTCATCTTTCTTCGTGTGGATATGACACGGCAGGTCCATCACATCATTACCTTCCTTATCTTTTACCTTCTTGGGGTTCCAAGATCCTTTGGGCTTCCCTTTAAATTTGCCCTGAGTCACGGCTAGAGCCTCTCCAGGAGCTGCTGGCTCGGCCTTCCGCTTTTGCTTCCGACTGGAGTTTCCTTTATCCGACTGACTCGGCTTGTACTTGCCGCTCCGGAGTCGGTCCTCTTCTTCGCCGTTGGCGTACTTGGTGGCTATTTCCATCATCCGAATCAGGGTCATGTCTCCAGTTCGACCAAACTTCAGGCTCAACTCTCTATTCATGACGCCATCTTTGAAGGCGCAAACCGCTTGATGGTCCGACACATTCTCTACAGTGTGATGCAAAGTGATCCACCTCTGGATGTAATCCCTCAGTGTTTCACTCGACTTTTGTACACAAACTTGTAGCTCAGTCAATCCAGCAGGTCGCTTGCAAGTTCCCTCAAACGTCATGATGAACACTCGAGAAAGATCTTCCCAGGTGTAAATGCTGCTGGGAGCCAACTGATTCAACCATGCCCTGGCTGAACCCTCTAGCATAAGTGGCAAATGTTTCATGGCCACCTCATCATTACCGCCACCAATCTGAACAGCCACTCGGTAGTCTTCGAGCCAAGTTTCAGGCTTAGACTCTCTGGTGAACTTACTCACCCCAGTCGCCAACCTGAAGTTGGGGGGTATCACTGCGGCTCTGATCGCTCTGCTAAAACATTCTGGACCTGAAACATGGACTCGGCTGCTTGTGGGCACATCTCTGTCATGACCACCTCTATGAGCTCTGTTTCGGTCAACCAAACCTTGCACGATGATGGATCTCGCGTCAAAGCCTGGCTCTCTAGGGTCGACTAGAGCTCTCCGCCCAACACTAAGCTGGCGTCTGTCATCTTGCTGCCGATGGGCGTTAGACCCACTTCTCGGAGGAGGAGTGGGCCTTCGACGCCTGTCATCACGATCAAATCGGTCATCATAGTGGTCCCGCCGGCCTTCACGTCCCATGCACCTCGGAGGCGACCTTGGACTGTGAGCCGACTGAATAGTATTTGCAGCGACTGATCGACTGTGAATCCTGTTACGTGATTGTGACACAGCTGAATTCTGATCTCCTGCTGCCCGGAGCAAATCTCTGATCTGCATCAAGCCTCTTCCAGCCTCTGAATGAGAGGGCTGAATTGACTCCGCTATGCGGGCTGCAGCTGCCAAATTCTGAATTGGGGTTCGATATACCTGAGTTGGTTGCGGAAAGAGCTGACGTCGATTGGAGTTAGTCGCTCGTTGACGTGCACGCTCGTCGAGTGCTCGCTGAAGGTTCTCCAGTCGAGTGTGTTCGGCCAGGTTGGCTAAACGCGCCTCTTCCAGGGTGCGAGCCTCAGGTGTTTCTCCTGCTATGGGAGTATGCAGGGCATCCATGTTCCGGCGTCGGAGTTCTTCTCTCTGCTGGGAAGTGAGCGGCTCGGGTTGGTACTCTTCATGGGCTTGAGCGGGGTCGTCCTCGTCGTCCATCCCATCGCCGTGGGGGAAACCGGGAGGACTACGGGGCCCGTTGACCATCAGGACCTCCGCCGCTGGGTCACTGCTATCGCACTCGGATGCAGTCCCTACGGAGCCAGTCGACAGGTCGAACAGGCCATAGAGAGATTCGTCGGGCTCAATCGCCGTGACTTGGGTGGTGGCCGATTGGCGAGCCACTGCGTGCCTCACCCATCGCTGGAGCCTCGACCGACCAGAGCGCTTGCGCTGGTGGGAGACAGGGAGGGAGGACGGCGCAGGAGTCAACCGGTATGGAGTCGACGGCTGCCGCAGCAAGACGTCGCGGACACACGCCCGAAAGTGCGTCGTCCCGCGGACGGGGAGCGCGTCGATGTCGAGTGGTGCCTCCTGGAGCCAAGCGGAGTCGTCGGCGATGAAAGTGAGCGCACCGAGACGGATCTCGTGGCCCTCGACTAGTGCTCCGCTGGAAACCATGATGAAGGCGATCGGACAAATTGCAACTTCTCCAAAAAAAGTCTCTAAGACACCGGCCCCACGGTGGGCGCCAACTGTCGTGGTTCTAAGTCTGACAGTAGAATGGGGGGTAAGTATGGAAAGGCAAGGTCCTAGCTATGGAGTAGTTGTACACACGGGTGTTTAGTGAGTTCAGGCCCTTCTCGGAGGAAGTAACAGCCCTACGTCTCGGCGCCCAGAGGCGGTCGACTGATCTCTGTGTATATGAGTTACAGGGGTGTGAACCCTTCTACCAGTGGAGGGGGGTGGCTTATATAGAGGACGCCAGGACCCCAGCCAGCCCACGTAGAGGAGGGTTAAAGTACATTAAGGCCGGGTATTACTGGTAACGCCCTACATAAAGTGTCATCATGACCATTAAGACTTCTTAATTACAGACCGTTTGGATACAGCATAGATCTTGAACTTCTGATGGTCGAGTGTGTCTTCATGGTCGAGTGTCTTCTAGCCGGTCGAGTGGAGCTTCTCTTGGTCGACTGGAAGGTAGCTTCGTATGATGATGTCCTTGGGTATGGTATCCTAGATAGGTCCATGACCCTACCCTAGGTACATAACCTCATCACCTACCTGTTGGACGCTGCAGTGCAGCTAAACTGCAGAAACAGATGCCATTTTGGCCTCATGCAGCACTCAAATAACTTGAACATCACTAAAAGTACTATAAACTGCACATACTAAACAAAGAGAACTAATAACTTGAACATCACATCATTTAACACAATTCAACATTACTTCCAGTTTGGAAACACAAATACCACACTAGTAAGAGTTCACCAACATATAACATAACCTCACAAGTTCATCAACCTAATGAAATGGCTACAAGAGAGCACTTCCATAGTAACATGAACAAGCACTAATGCCTTCCGCGCGTGTTCCTGGTGCCACGCCTGCAGGCCATATTTTTCTTCCTGGGGGGGCGAGCCTCCTCTTCCTGCACTTCCTCCTCCGCTTCCGCCTCCGCCTCCGCCTCATCATCCAAGCTATCCATCCACGAGGTCCCTACGACCACCTTTTGGTTGCCTCTGTTGTCATAGTCGTTGGGCGTGTACTGGCGTCTGGGCTGCCTAGGCTTGAACACATATGCGATCCGAGCTTGAGCGTCCGCCAAAGTCATGTCATCATCAAGTTCATGGCCCTATCATACAATCAAACAATATGGTGAATGCCGGTGTCGTAATCAAGTGAGAATCACATCTAAAGCATTAGTCATACCTCTTGGGAGACCGCACCCTCATCATCCAGATAAGCATATGAGGAACTCACATCGTCTGCAACCGTCTGATGGTGATATGAGGGGTCTGATGGTGTACCAGACCTAGAGGCAGATGGTTCATCATATTCAGGATCGCGGCAACCGAGAAGATTCGATAACTGCCTTAACTTCTTGGCCTGACGCTGTAACATGAACACGTGTATAAGATATCAAACTCCGCAACATAGACTGGCTCTCATAGTGAATGCGATATGTACCTTGAGGAATGCTCGTGGTGAACCATCATCATTGTCGTTTTCAACCGGTGTCTTCTCCAGAATAGACTGGCTCTCATCAGCTGCTTTCTTGATCTCGGTGCGCTGCGGATGAGAAAGAATGAATACGTTATCCATTCAAACATGTGTAATACGGTCAACGAGAAAGTGAAAAAGGGAACACTTTACCACATAGTTAATCACCGGAACAGCAGGGACTATATGCCCTTCCCTGACATCTTTGTTGTACTTTCCCTTTGCTAGATCGTCATGTACATCTTCATACCAAGGATTAAACCTGACGCTCTTCGGGCGTCCAACAGGCAGACGCTCCCAGCTCCATACAGAAAGTAGAAGCAGATTACTGTTGGGGAATGTAGTAATTTCAAAAAAAAATCCTACGCACACGCAAGATCATGGTGATGCATAGCAACGAGAGGGGAGAGTAATGTCCACGTACCCTCGTAGACCGTAAGCGGAAGCATTATGACAACGCGGTTGATGTAGTCGTACGTCTTCACTATCTGACTGATTCAAGTACCGAACGTACGGCACCTCCGAGTTCAGCACACGTTCAGCTCGATGACGATCCCCGGACTCTGATCCAGCAAAGTGTCGGGGATAAGTTCCGTCAGCACGACGGTGTGGTGACGATGATTATGTTCTACCGGCGCAGGGCTTCACCTAAGCTCCGCGATGATATGACCGAGGTGGAATATGGTGGAGGGGGGCACCGCACACGGCTAAGGAACGATCACGTAGATCAACTTGTGTGTTCTAGGGTACCCCCCTGCCCCCGTATATAAAGGAGAGAGGGGGGGGTGCGGCCGGCCCCCTAGGGGTGCGCCTGGAGGAGTCCTACTCCCATCGGGAGTAGGACTCCCCCCTCTTGCCTTGGTGGAGAAGGAAAGGGGGGAGGGGAAAGAGGAAAGGGGGCGCCCCCCCCCCTTCCTTGTCCTATTCGGACTAGGGGGGAGGGGGCGTGCGGCCTGCCCTGGCCGGCCCTCCTCTTCTCCCTCATGGCCCACTAAGGCCCATTAACCCCCGGGAGGGTTCCGGTAACCCCCCGGTGTTCCGGTAAAATCCCGATTTCACCCGGAACCATTCCGATATCCAAATATAGGCTTCCAATATATCAATCTTTATGTCTCGACCATTTCGAGACTCCTCGTCATGACCGTGATCACATCCGGGAATCTGAACAACCTTCGGTACATCAAAACTTATAAACTCATAATAAAACTGTCATCGTAATGTTAAGTGTGCGGACCCTACGGGTTCGAGAACTATGTAGACATGACCTAGAACTATTCTCGGTCAATAACCAATAGCGGAACCTGGATGCTCGTATTGGCTCCTACATATTCTGCGAAGATCTTTATCGGTCAAACCGCATAACAACATACGTTGTTCCCTTTGTCATCGGTATGTTACTTGCCCGAGATTCGATCGTCGGTATCTAATACCTAGTTCAATCTCGTTACCGGCAAGTCTCTTTACTCGTTACGTAATGCATCATTCTGTAACTAACTCATTAGCTACATTGCTTGCAAGGCTTATAGTGATGTGCATTACCGAGAGGGCCCAGAGATACCTCTCCGACAATCGGAGTGACAAAACCTAATCTCGAAATACGCCAACCCAACATGTACCTTTGGAGACACCTGTAGTACTCCTTTATAATCACCCAGTTACGTTGTGACGTTTGGTAGCACCCAAAGTGTTCCTCCGGTAAACGGGAGTTGCATAATCTCATAGTTACAGGAACATGTATAAGTCATGAAGAAAGCAATAGCAACATACTAAACGATCAAGTGCTAAGCTAACGGAATGGGTCAAGTCAATCACATCATTCTTCTAATGATGTGATCCCGTTAATCAAATTACAACTCATGTCTATGGTTAGGAAACTTAACCATCTTTGATTAATGAGCTAGTCAAGTAGAGGCATACTAGTGACGTTATGTTTGTCTATGTATTCACACATGTATTATGTTTCCGGTTAATACAATTCTAGCATGAATAATAAACATTTATCATGATATGAGGAAATAAATAATAACTTTATTATTGCCTCTAGGGCATATTTCCTTCAGTCTCCCACTTGCACTAGAGTCAATAATCTAGTTCACATCATCATGTGATTCAACACCAATATTCACATCTGTATGTGATTAATACCCATAGTTCACATCGTCATGTGATCAACACCCAAAGGGTTTACTAGAGTCAATAATCTAGTTCACACACCTAAAGAGTACTAAGGTATGATCATGTTTTGCTTGTGAGAGAAGTTTAGTCAATGGGTCTGTCACATTCAGAGTCGTATGTATTTTGCAAATATTCTATGTCTACAATGCTCTGCACGGAGCTACTCTAGATAATTGCTCCCACTTTCAATATGTATCCAGATTGTGACTTAGAGTCATCTGGATCAGTGTAAAAGCTTGCATCGATGTAACTCTTTATGATGAACTCTTTTATCACCTCCATAATCAAGAAACATCTCCTTAGTCCTCACTAAGGATATTCTTGACTGCTGTCCAGTGATCTACTATTAGATCAAAATTGTATTCCTTTGCTAAACACAGAGCAAGGTATACAATACGTCTAGTTCACAGCATAGCATACTTTATAGAACCTATGACTGAGGCATAGGGAATGACTTTTCATTCTCTTTCTATTTTCTGCCATAGTCGGGTTTTGAGTCTTACTCAACTTCACACCTTGCAACACAGGCAAGAACTCTTTCTTTGACTGTTCCATTTTGAACTACTTCAAAAAATTATCAAGGTATGTACTTATTGAAAAACCTATCAAGCATATTGATCTATCTATATAGATCTTGATGCTCAATGTGTAAGCAGCTTCACCGAGGTCTTTCTTTGAAAAACTTCTTTCAAACACTCCTTTATGCTTTCCAGAAAATTCTACATCATTTCCAATTAATAATGTGTCATTCACATATACTTATCAGAAATGCTGTAGTGCTCCCACTCACTTTCTTGTAAATACAGGTCTTTCCAAAAGTCCGTATAAAACCATATGCTTTGATCAACTCATCAAAGCGTATATTCCAACTCCGAGATGCTTGCACCAGTCCATTTGATGGATTGCTGGAGCTTGCACACTTTGTTAGCATCTTTAGGATTGACAAAAACTTTCTGGTTGCATCATATACAACTCTTCTTTAATAAATCCATTAAGGAATGCAGTTTTGACATTCATTTGCCAGATTTCATAAAATGTGGCAATTGCTAACATGATTCAGATAGACTTAAGCTTCGATATGAGTGAGAAAATCTCATCGTATTCAACACCTTGAACTTGTTGAAAACCTTTCACAACAAGTCGAGCTTAGTAGATAGTAACACTACTATCAGTGTCGTCTTCCTCCTGAAGATCCATTTATTTAACATGGCTTGCTGATCATCGAGCAAGTCAATCAAAGTCCATACTTTGTTCTCATACATGGATCATATCTCAGATTTTATGGCCTCAAGCCATTTCGTGGAATCTGGGCTCATCATCGCTTCCTCATAGTTCGTAGGTTCATCATGGTCTAGTAACATGACTTCCAAAACATGATTACCGTACCACTCTGGTGCGGATCCTACTCTGGAAGACCTACGAGGTTTGGTAGCAACTTGATCTGAAGTTTCATGATCATCATCATTAACTTCCTCACTAATTGGTGTAGGAATCACTGGAACTGATTTCTGTGATGAACTACTTTCCAATAAGGGAGAAGGTACAATTACCTCATCAAGTTCTACTTTCCTCCCACTCACTTTTTTTGAGAGAAACTTCTTCTCTAGAAAGGATCCATCTTAGCAACGAATAACTTGCCTTCAGATCTGTGATAGAAGGTGTACCCAATAGTTACCTTTGGGTATTCTATGAAGACGCACTTCTCCAATTTGAGTTTGAGCTTATCAGGTTGAAAACCTTTTTCATATAAGCATCGCAACTCCAACCTTTAAGAAACGACAGCTTAGGTTTACTGCTAAACCATAATTCATATGGTGTCGTCTCAACGGATTTAGATGTTGCCCTATTAAACGTGAATGCAGCTGTCTCTAATGCATAACCCCAAAACGATAGTGGTAAACCGATAAGAGACATCATAGATCGCACCATATCTAGTAAAGTACGATTACGATGTTCGGACACACCATTACATTGTGGTGTTCCAGATGGCGTGAGTTGCGAAACTATTTCACATTGTTTCAAATGAAGACCAAACTCATAACTCAAATATTCGTCTCCACGATCAGATCGTAGAAACTTTATTTTTCTTGTTACGATGATTTTTCCACTTCACTCTGAAATTCTTTGAACTTTTGAACTATTTCAGACTTATGTTTCATCAAGTAGATATACCCATATCTGCTCAAATCATCTGTGAAGGTTAGAAAATAACGATACTTGCCACGAGCCTTAACACTCACCGGATTGCATACATCGGTATGTATTCCAATAAGTCAGTAGCTCGTTCCTTTGTTCCGGAGAACAGAGTTTTAGTCATCTTGCCCAAAAGGCACGGTTCGCAAGCATCAAACGATTCATAACCAAGTGATTCCGAAAATCCATCTTTATGGAGTTTCTTCATGCGCTTTACACTGATATGACCCAAACGGCAGTGCCACAAATAAGTTGCACTATCATTATTAACTTTGCATCTTTTGGCATCAATATTATGAATATGTGTATCACTACGATCGAGATCCAACAAACTATTTTCATTGGGTGTATGACCATCGATGGTTTTATTCATGTAAACAGAACAACAATTATTCTTTGACTTTAAATGAATAACCGTATCGCAATAAACATGATCAAATCATATTCATGTTCAATGAAAATGCCAAATAACATTTATTTAGGTTTAACACTAATCCCGAAAGTATAGGGAGTGTGCGATGATGATCATATCAATCTTGGAACCACTTCCAACACACATCGTCACTTCACCCTCAACTAGTTTCTGTTTATTCTGTAACTCCTGTTTCGAGTTACTAATCTTAGCAACCGAACAAGTATCAAATACTCAGGGGTTACTATAAACACTAGTAAGGTACACATCAATAACCTGTATATCAAATATACCCTTGTTCAGTTTTCCATCCTTCTTATCCACCAAATATTCAGGGTATTTCCATTTCCAGTGACCATTTCCTTTGCAGTGTAAGCACTCAGTTTCAGGCTTTGGTTCAGCTTTGGGCTTCTTCATGGGAGTGACAACTTGCTTGTCATTCTAGTTGAAGTTCCCTTTCTTTCCCTTTGCCCTTTACTTGAAACTAGTGATCTTGTCAACCATCAACACTTGATGCTCTTTCTTGATTTCTACCTTCGTCGATTTCAACATCACGAAGAGCTCGGGAATTGTTTTCGTCATCCCTTGCATACTATAGTTCATCACAAAGTTCTACTAACTTGGTGATGGTGACTAGAGAACTCTGTCAATCACTATCTTATCTGGAAGATTAACTCCCACTTGATTCAAGTGATTGTAGTACCCAGACAATCTGAGCACATGCTCACTAGTTGAGCGATTCTCCTCCATCTTTTAGCCACAGAACTTGTTGGAGACTTCATATCTCTCAACTCGGGTATTTGCTTGAAATATTAACTTCAACTCCTGGAACATCTCATATGGTCCATGACGTTCAAAACATCTTTGAAGTCCCGATTCTAAGCCGTTAAGCATGGTGCACTAAACTATCAAGTAGTCATCATATTGAGCTAGCCAAACGTTCATAACGTCTGCATCTGCTCCTGCAATAGGTCTGTCACCTAGCAGTGCATTAAGGACATAATTCTTCTGTGCAGCAATGAGGATAAACCTCAGATCACGGATCCAATCCGCATCATTGCTACTAACATTTTTTCAACACAATTTTCTCTAGGAACATATCAAAATAAACATACGAAAGCAACAACGCAAGCTATCGATCTACAACATAATTTGCAAAATACTACCAGGTACTAAGTTCATGATAAATTTAAGTTCAAATAATCATATTACTTAAGAACTCCCACTTAGACAGACATCTCTCTAGTCATCTAAGTGATCACGTGATCCAAATCAACTAAACCATGTCCGATCATCACATGAGATGGAGTAGTTTCAATGGTGAACATCACTATGTTGATCATATCTACTATATGATTGACGTTCAACCTTTCAGTCTCCGTGTTTCGAGGCCATATCTGTTATTGGCTAGGCTCGTCAAGTTTAACCTGAGTATTCCGCGTGTGCAACTGTTTTGCACCCGTTGTATTTGAACGTAGAGCCTATCACACCCGATCATCACGTGGTGTCTCAGCACGAAGAACTTTCGCAATGGTGCATACCCAGGGAGAACACTTCTTGATAATTTTTAGTGAGAGATCATCTTAAAATGCTACCGTCAATCAAAGCAAGATAAGATGCATAAAGGATAAACATCACATGCAATCAATATAAGTGATATGATATGGCCAGCATCATCTTGTGCTTGTGATCTCCATCTCCGAAGCACCGTCGTGATCACCATCGTCACCGGCGCGACACCTTGATCTCCATCGTAGCATCGTTGTCGTTACGCCATCTATTGCTTCTACGACTATCGCTACCACTTAGTGATAAAGTAAAGCAATTACAGGGCGTTTGCATTTCACACAATAAAGCGACAACCATATGGCTCCTGCCAGTTGCCGATAACTTCGGTTACAAAACATGATCATCTCATACAATAAAATATAGCATCACGTCTTGACCATATCACATCACAACATGCCCTGCAAAAACAAGTTAGACGTCCTCTACTTTGTTGTTGCAAATTTTACGTGGCTGCTACGGGCTTAGCAAGAACCGTTCTTACCTACGCATCAAAACCACAACGATAGTTCGTCAAGTTAATGTTGTTTTAACCTTCGCAAGGACCGGGCGTAGCCACATTCGGTTCAGCTAAAGTGAGAGAGACAGACACCCGCCAGCCACCTTTAAGCACGAGTGCTCGTAACGATGAAACCAGTCTCGCGTAAGCGTACGCGTAATGTCGGTACGGGCCGCTTCATCTCACAATACCGTTGAGCCAAAGTATGACATGCTGGTAAGCAGTATGACTTGTATCGCCCACAACTCACTTGTGTTCTACTCGTGCATATGACATCTACGCATAAAACCTGGCTCAGATGCCACTGTTGGGGAACGTAGTAATTTCAAAAAAAAAATCCTACGCACACGCAAGATCATGGTGATGCATAGCAACGAGAGGGGAGAGTAATGTCCACGTACCCTCGTAGACCGTAAGCGGAAGCGTTATGACAACGCGGTTGATGTAGTCGTACGTCTTCACGATCCGACCGATCCAAGTACAGAACGTACGGCACCTCCGAGTTCAGCACATGTTCAACTTGATGACGATCCCCGGACTCCGATCCAGCAAAGTGTCGGGGATGAGTTCCGTCAGCACGACGGCATGGTGACGATGATGATGTTCTACCGGCGCAGGGCGTCGCCTAAACTCCGCGACGATATGACCGAGGTGGAATATGGTGGAGGGGGGCACCGCACACGGCTAAGGAACGATCACATAGATCAACTTGTGTGTTCTAGGGTGCCCCCCTGCCCCCGTATATAAAGGAGGGAGGGGGGAGGTGCAGCCGGCCCCCTAGGGGTGCGCCTGGAGGAGTCCTACTCCCCCCCCTCTTGCCTTGGTGGAGAAGGAAAGGGGGGAGGGGAAAGAGGAAAGGGGGGCGCCGCCCCCCCCCCCCTTCCTTGTCCTATTCCGACTAGGGGGGAGGGAGCGCGCGGCCTGCCCTGGCCGGCCCTCCTCTTCTCCCTCATGGCCCACTAAGGCCCATTAACCCCCGGGAGGGTTCCGGTAACCCCCTGGTGTTCCGGTAAAATCCCGATTTCACCCGGAACCATTCCGATATCCAAATATAGGCTTCCAATATATCAATCTTTATGTCTCGACCATTTCGAGACTCCTCGTCATGTCCGTGATCACATCCGGGACTCCGAACAACCTTCTGTACATCAAAACTTATAAACTCATAATAAAATTGTCATCGTAACGTTAAGCGTGCGGACCCTACGGGTTCGAGAACTATGTATACATGACCTAGAACTATTCTCGGTCAATAACCAATAGCGGAACCTGGATGCTCATATTGGCTCCTACATATTCTGCGAAGATCTTTATCGATCAAACCGCATAACAACATACGTTGTTCCCTTTGTCATCGGTATGTTACTTGCCCGAGATTCGATCGTCGGTATCTAATACCTAGTTCAATCTCGTTACCGACAAGTCTCTTTACTCGTTACGTAATGCATCTTTCCGTAACTAACTCATTAGCTACATTGCTTGCAAGGCTTATAGTGATGTGCATTACCGAGAGGGCCTAGAGATACCTCTCCGACAATCGGAGTGACAAAACCTAATCTCGAAATACGCCAACCCAACATGTACCTTTGGAGACACCTGTAGTACTCCTTTATAATCACCCAATTACGTCGTGAC
This sequence comes from Triticum aestivum, assembly GCF_018294505.1. Lineage (NCBI taxonomy): Eukaryota > Viridiplantae > Streptophyta > Magnoliopsida > Poales > Poaceae > Triticum > Triticum aestivum. The sequence goes on from NC_057795.1 coordinate 71,930,014, forward strand.
GTTTGGTAGCACCCAAAGTGTTCCTCCAGTAAATGGGAGTTGCATAATCTCATAGTTACAGGAACATGTATAAGTCATGAAGAAAGCAATAGCAACATACTAAATGTTCAAGTGCTAAGCTAACGGAATGGGTCAAGTCAATCACATAATTCTTCTAATGATGTGATCCCGTTAATCAAATGACAACTCATGTCTATGGTTAGGAAACTTAACCTTCTTTGATTAATGAGCTAGTCAAGTAGAGGCATACTAGTGACATTATGTTTGTCTATGTATTCACACATGTATTATGTTTCCGGTTAATGCAATTCTAGCATGAATAATAAACATTTATCATGATATGAGGAAATAAATAATAACTTTATTATTGCCTCTAGGGCATATTTCCTTCAATTACCACCAATGCCTGCACTATCTGTGATCCTGCAACACGCATCGTCCAACTGCATATGAAAGAAAAACAATGTTAACTTGACAGCAAGCTTGCATTGCTAATGAAGAAATGAGTTGATCACAAAACAGACCAACTACCTGTTGGTACAAGTAGGCAAGAGTCGCTGAACCCCAGCTCCATTTGCTATCGAAGACGGTCAACGCCTTCAGCCACATCCATGGAGCGTTCTTGCCAGTGGAGTCAGAAAACAAAGTCCTCGACACAACGTACCACATATAAACATGAGCATGTGTCTGGATCACATCATCAGTGGCATCCAGAGGGCACGTCGCAAAGTTATTTTGAATCCACGTGAGAGCAGCTCCGACTGCTATCCTTTCCCTCTTCTTCTTCTCTTCTCCCTCCTCTACATCAGCCTCAGCCTCGGTAGGAGCCATACCGATAAGAGCAACCATCTGCTCGCGCCACCCATCAGAATCAGTGCTCATACAGAGAGGCCTCCCGTTGATAACAAGACCGGTGATCAACGAGACATCCTCGAGCGTCACGGTCATCTCCCCAGTCCGAAGATGGAAACTGTGTGTCTCCGGCCTCCACCGATCAACAAGAGCGGACACCAGTGGAGCGTTCAGATTCGGCATGGACCGGCTGACCAACAGAATCCACGGGAGTAGTCCTGCCTGCTTGATGTACGGTGTGTACTGCTCATCATAAGGCATGGCAGGACCAGAGACCCTGTGATACCGAATCATCAGAGGTTCAAGCTTCTGCAAAAAACAAGTAATGACAAATCTTAGGGCATGTAAATTTCAACTAAAGGCAAATTTGCAAAATATTTAGATTACTAGTTATTACCTTCTCCTTCTCGCGCATCATGTAGGCCCAGTGTTTTGTGTCGTACTCATCGTCCAGAAGCCAAACCATCCTTACCAATTTCAAACAATAAACATATATGAGTTCATCTTCATCTCAAATATCAGTATACACTAAACATCTAGTATGTGTTCAACTACAAGAATCTCAACATCTCCTTCTCACACGATGAATATGTCATATGTGTTCAAATAAACTCAACATCTCATATTTCAAATAAACTCAACATCTAATATATATCTAAACAAACATCTCATATATGTCTACAAAACTCAACATCTCATAGTTATCTATAAAAATAGGCATCTCACATATATCTAAAAAAACTAAACAATCTAGGATTTTACTAACAAGAATCATATATTGTGAACTAATCAACAACACTACGGTACTACCACTATGACTACACATCCTATAAATCAAGCAAATCAAGGGTTCCATCAAAACTTGGACAAATCTCTAAAATGGCAACAAATTTATGCAGGAGAAGAAAGGGAACGAAGGAGTTTACCTAGTAGGATGGATTGGAGATCGAATCCACGGATCAAATCTTCAGATCTGAGAGGGATGGGGGGGGGGATTCAATGGGGGCGCCGCCGCTGCTCTTTGTCCAGAGAGGGGAGAGGGGGATGAACTGCCTGGTCGGGCTGGGCCGATGCGCTTAAGTCACTGTGCAGCGCCTAAGGCCTAGACGCTGCACATTACAAGTTTGGCGCCTAGGGCTTAGGCGCTGCACAGCTGTGTGTGGGGCCGCACCTGGCCTCGAGCTGCCACTCTGGTAGGGGGTGCGACGCCTAAGACAGAGGCGCTGCACTGTAGGGTGCGACGCCTAGCTGTCGGGCCCCACTTCAAAAGGTCAGTAGAGTGAAATTTTTTCGTGATCAGGTTAGTTTGTGATTTGATTTTGCCTTCAGGTCAAATATGTGATTTCTGCCAGCAAGGGACGGTCGCTCGGCGTGCGGCAGTTGGATTCCGCCGACGGCAAGGAGCATACGCGAGGGGCCTTCGATGGCATGCAGGGGCAGGACTCTGCGGGAGCAGCGCAGAGTCCGGCAGATTAGCAGGCAAACATGGTTTGTTTGGATTTTGAAAGGGTATTATGTGCGTGCATGTGGGGCAGTGCGAAACCGTGATGGTATTGAGTGCCTATGCATGGCCCCTACTCCCATCCGTGCTCCGCGCACGTCCTTCCGCATCGAACGGTTCCAGTTTTTTTCTTCTCATGTCCCTTTCCTTCGAAGAAATAAATCACAACAACCATGTATTATGTTTCCTTCCCATACCCGTACGCACATATCTCATCTCATCTTATTATATACCCGATGGATTCGACGGGTGGTAGGAGCGGCTCCTAGTCTCAAGCGGCTCATCTTATTATATATTTATATACTCGATGGATTCGATGGATGGCGACTTGAGACTAGGAGCGGCTCCTAGTCTCATGTCGCCATCGTACTACTCATCTAGCTTGGCTGCCGATGTTGTTTGGCGGCAGGCCGAAAGCGGCATCAATGGGAGAGCGGCTGCAGCGGCAATGAGGCTGTCGTCGGTGGTTGCCGCGGCTCCAGCGCCGACGGACAAGTAGACGCGCATACTCGAGCAAGCTGTGCATGGATGGGATGTTCTCCTTGACCTTGTCCACCAGCTGCACGCCTGTGATCTCCTCAAAGACGGCTAGCCGGCGGCGGTAGCACGACGAGCTCGCCGCATCGGACGGAAGAGGCTATTCGCGTGGCCTTGGGCTTTACGTCGACATTAAGAAGGTCCCTTGTCCTCTTGGCACTAGGCCGGGAGTATCGCCGACGTCGATGAGCTCGACATAGACATAGCCACTGTGATCGAGCTCTAGTTTTAACGATGTGCGGGTATTATGGAGGGAAATTATATATAGTTGTTTGTGATTTATTTCTTCAAAGAAAAGGGCCACTAGAGAATAAACTGGAACCCTTCGATGCGGAAGGACGTGCGCGGAGCATGGATGGGAGTACGGGGGCGGAGCAGGCAAGCCCCGTCCGGACGGGGCTTGCCTGCTCCCGCGGCATGCTCCCATCCGTGCTCCCCTGTCTCTCTTTTCCATCCAACGGCCTCCTTTATTTTCTCTCCCGCGTCTCCTTTTACGTCAAAGATAAATCAGGCTACGTATAATTTCGTCCTTAATCCCTTCTCCTTCACGTGGACAAGAACTACTCCTCTTCTCCAGTCTGACCGGCCAACGCGTGAGACGCACTCTCCTCCAGCCCCGTAATGCCATCGACATAGTTCCACAACCACAACCATTACCGCAGGTCGCTTAGCCTGACCGTACAAAGCTTGACCTTCATCGGTTGTAGGTTTCATATACGCAGCAATACACACATACTAAGCTTGCTGGAAGAAGCAGCAGCAGGAACTGGCTTGCTCTAGATTGATTTGGCATGCCCTTCGCTCCGTCACTATCATGGTGCACATTGTGTACGCATTGCCGGCGGCAAGGCAAATGTTGTGGGGAAGGCCCTGAACGTGTGGACCTTTGCTCTGACGTTGCACACCCTCAGATTCTTGGCCACCTTGATGGCCGCGCCGGGCGGCGCCCGCAGTAGCCCGAAGGGGATGGCGAGCTTCTCGCTGTGGTACTGGAGCATGGCCGCCTTCTGGGCCTCGTCGACGTCGTGGAGCACACACGACCGTTCGGGCGTGTACCCCTCGCACCGCATCAGCTCCCAGAGCGCGTCCATCCCTTGCCGGGTGGGACGAGGACGACTCGCCGGCCATGAACCGGTGGATCGCCGAGCTTGACCCAGCTGCACCCGGGCTCCTTGCCCACGCCCTGCCGCCGCATGCTCGCCCGCACCGCCACCGACTTCTCCCACATTCCGACGGCGGAGTACATGTTGCAGAGGAGCACGTAGTGGCTGGCCTCGCCGAGCTCCAGCTCGAAGAGTCGCTCGGCGGCGATCTGGCCGAGCTCTACATTCTGATGCAGCCGGCACGCACCCAGCAGGCTGCTCCACGCCGACACCTGATGCTCACGCGGGACGCCCGTCTGCAATTGTGCTTGCGCAGCGCACGCTGTTGGGACCTCGTCCCCCACGATTATGGCCGTGTGCGTGTGCGCCGCCGCCGTGGTGACCAGGCGTGCAGTGACAAGATGGTGAAGGAGGGTTGAAAGCTGACAAGGTACTATCACGTGCTACCAGGATGTGCGGCGGCGCGCGATGCTAACGGCGGCAGGGCTCGTTGACGAGCTGCGGAGATGAGCCCGTCAGAAAGACAACAAGTGTCTGTATTTTCATAGCGTGAGAGATAAAAAAAATACAGAATTGTTTGCCTTTTTTATGTAAAAAAGAGACGGGAAAGCAGTGCCGTTGGATGAAAAAGAAAGAGCGGGGAGCACCGATGGGAGCATGATATCTTCTGGAGATTTCCTGTGATGCATGTTGGGTCGGCTTGCATGCCTCGGACTCTATCTCCGTATTTGAAAAGGAAAAGACAGGGCCGGGCGATTCAGCGGTAATAAAAGGCTGGGAAACGACGAGGCAGCGAAGCGCACAGAAAGTAGTCCACAGGTTCAGGAAAAAGGTGTAGCAGTAGGTTTCGGCGGAGAGCAAATTCAACTGCGCGTCGTCGAGGCTTCACGGGATTTTCCGAAGGGCGGACAGGGTGCTGTGCCGGTCAGATTTCTTGATAGACGGACTGCGGCGTGGCTTCAGACGAGGAATACGGGATCGGTGATCTTTTTCGCGAGGAAGTCGCAGCAGAAAATAAGGGTGGTAAGACCGGCGGCAGCAGGTGGTTAGATCGCGGCTCGGCATGGCGTCGGGGTTCACCAAGTTTGATGTGGAGAAATTCGATGGCACGGATAACTTCGGTCTATGGCAGACAAGAGTCAAGAATATTCTGGCGCAGCAGGGAATCTTGAAGGGTTTGCAGGAGACAATGCCGGCCAAGGTTGACAATGATGCATGGGAGGATATGCAAGTGCAGGCGGCCGCCACTATACGGCTTTGTCTTGCGGATCAGGTCATGTATCATGTCATGGACGAAGATTCTCCTAAGGGAATTTGGCACAAGTTGGCAAATCGTTATATGTCCAAATCAGCGACCAATAAGCTGTATTTGAAGCAAAAGTTCTATGGGCTGAAGATACAGGAGGGGTCGGATCTTGTGGAGCATGTGAACGCCTTTAATCAATTGGTCACGGATCTAGCGCGTCTGGATGTGAAGATTGATGATGAGGATAAGGCACTACTTCTTCTTGTTTCATTGCCACAGTCCTATGAACATTTGGTCATTACATTGATACATGAAAAGACAACCATCAATAATGAGGAAGTCACTGCAGCGTTGCTTGGGCATGAGTTGATGAAGCAAAAGAATGCTGCAGAAAGGGAGAGTAGTCAAGGTTTGGGGTTGGCAGTTAAAGGTTATCAGCTCAAGAAGGGACAAGAGGCGGAGAAGAAAAAGAAGAAAAAGGTGCAGTGCTACAAGTGCAAGGACTGGGGACATATAAAGAGGGAATGCCCAGAACTGAAGGGTGAGGCAAGTGCTAATGCGGCTACTCATGGTGATGGCTCGGACAATGATAGTGATGTTCTCGTTGTATCAAATAGATGGTCAACAAAAACTGAAGCGTGGATGTTGGATTCAACTTGCTCTTTTCATGCGACGCCTAACAGGGAGTGGTTCTCTTCGTACAAGTCTGGTGAGTTTGGTTTAGCCTATGTGGGCGATGACACAGGTTATCGTGTTGCTGGAGTAGGTGACATCAAATTCAAGATGTTTGATGGAGTTGAGCGGATGCTTCGAGGAGTCAGGCATGTGCCAGGGCTACGGAGGAATCTAATTTCGCTTGGTGTTCTTCATGATGGTGGTATGGAATTCCGTTGTGACCGGGATAAGAAGACCATGAAAATCATGGAAGATCGGATGATTGTGATGATAGGAGAGAGGACAGCTTCACATCTTTACAAGTTGCAAGGGAGCACTATTGCAGGTGGAGCCATGGAGAGTGGAGCTGCAGGAGTAGCAGTGGAGTCCCACGGTGGCGGCGGGTCTGGCTCGTCGGGTAGCTCTCAGTAAGCTACAAAGAAGACAACCCAAGTCCGAAGTACATGGAGGTTCAAGCATGGACGACTTCTAAGTGGTGGAGAATATTGTACAAGGTGGAGTTTGTTATATTTGTGTCGAATATATTATGTACGCAAGGGGTTACATGGACTTGGAGTTGTAATTGGTGTGGTTAGGTACGAGTTGTGTAGAAGTCAGACACTTGTATCCTAGTCCTCTTATATACGGAGGGACACCACACGTTGTAACCCAATGACGACTTGATAGCAACAGGTACGCGGTGGAGCCGACGGCTTGTGCCTGCACCCGGGCGGCCGGTGTTGCGGTATCTTTGGAGGAGCGCCCGTAGTCATGCCCCGGGGATGTAGCCACATCGGTGAACCTCGTTAACAAATATCGTGTCTCGGTGTGTCGTCTATGATCTTGCATTAGCGTTTTATTCTAACACCTACTCCTTCTACAAAATAGCTACCTCATGCCCTCGTCCAAATGCCGCAAGCTTGAGTCATCATTGCACCCTTTGTGAAAGATGTGACTGTCACTTTGAATCTTCTCTGCATATATGTAGAGAATATTCATAGTCACAATAGTATCCCTCACAAAATGAGCATTGATGGCTACTCGGCTCTTTTTTCAATCATTTCATCTCAAGCTTCATTGGTCCATACTGCCCGTCTGGGTCACTTTTTTTACCGGGCCGTCTGCCCAATGGTTTGAGCAGGGTTTGCGGCGCCCACTGGGAGCTCAACTGCATGTAGTGCGCCTATCAACACTTAGCTCACGGCTACGATATCGGCTTCATACATACGAAACACGGCGAAGAAAGTTGTATCCGGCTAGTCTGTGGATGATAAGAATGACAAAAGCTCGCCGCAATAGGTGGACTTCATAGATGCAATTCTTCTAGCTAAGGACGAGGAGGTAGTTAAAGATGGTCAAGAGGGTGGAAAAGTAGGAGAGAAGCAGCTGAAGACACCATGCACCACCTGAATGCATTGAACTTCACTTCCCCAATCCTAGCTGACCAGAGTTAGAGGGGTTACATGTTTTGGACATAGCTTTTTTTCTTTCAAAAAATGCACGTATATGCCGAGTTTCATGCTGGAGGAACTCGGTAAAGACCTAACAGGCGGTCTAGCGATGACGTGGCTATGGGAAGTCCAGGGGTCACAGCTCGGCAAAGTTCCTGAGATAATGAACTCGACAATATATGACCCTTCACCCTACAACAAGGCTATGGTAGTGGTTTAGTCCCACCTCGCCGCGTGAGGAGCATCGCCGCCTGCTTAAATAGTTGCATCGTCCAAATGCAGCAAGCTTGAGTCATCATTGCACCATTTGTGGAAGATATGATTCTCACTATGAATCTTCCCTGCTTATATGTAGAGAAGATTCATAGTCACCCATTGTATCCCTCACAAAGTGAGCATTGATGACTACTCAGCTCTTTTCTGAATCTTTTCATCAAGCTCTCTCAGTCCATACTGCTTGTCTGGGTCGCTTTTTTTACCCTGTCGGTGCTTATACATGCCCGTCTAGGTCACTTTTGTTTTATGGCCATCTGCCCGATGGTTCGAGCGGGGTCTGTGTTGCCCACTCGGACCTCAACAGCATGCAACACACATATCAACACTTAGGTCACGGCTAGGATATCAGCTACATAATTACGAAACCCGGCGAAAAAGTCGTATTCGGCTAATCTATGGATTATGAGAATGGCAAAAGGTCGCAACAACCAGTGGACTTACTATGCAATTCTTCTATCTAAGGACAAGGAGGTAGTTAAAATGGCGAATAGGGCGGAAGAGTACGAGAGAAGCAGTTGAAGCCACCATGAACACCTGAATGCATTGACCTTCACTTACTCCGGTGCCAGCTGACCAAAGTAAGGGGGACGGGGTGTACATGTATAGTACTAGTTATACTAGGCTTAATAAACTTGAGGGTACGGTCGGACTTGTGGATACCCTAGTCTGAAAACTTTTATTTTAGTTTTATGATCGACTTAACTATATTAGAGCATCTACGACCAGACCCCAATATGCACCCCAAATGACCGGGCAGGTTTCCCGGTGACTGACCGGACGAAAATACATCACTCCCGACAACCTGCCCAAACGACGGACCAACTGACACTCTTTATATCTAGCCCAAACCTCGGGTGGATATGGGGGCGCTCGGACGCGGGTGACATGTCAGACTAACCGCTAGGACCCGGGTGTCATTACTCCCATATCCCCCACCATTATTGTGCCACTAACACTCATCTCTTCTATGTTTGTCCTCATCCGCGCAACCGCAAAACGGCCAAGGTCACCACCAATGGACGTTGCCCTGTGTCATTACTTTTATGTCATTGATGGTTTCATTGTGGAATGATGGCTATTGGGAACCGTATGCAGATGGATTCTCGTACACAATAAAATTATTAAAAAGTGAAAAACAAAGAAAGGGTAAATGGGAAAATGATTTAACTTAAAAACTTTTGGAGTACGTGGTTATTTAAGCCGGTTGTGTGGCTGCTCGCCGACGAGGTGGGACTAAACACCCAACATCGCCTTGTTATGGCCATACATTTTTGTTTTTTAAAAAAGGCACGTATATGCCGAGTTTCGCTCTCTAGGAACTCGGTAAAGATAGCGCGACCAGCAATGACGTGGTTGTGAGAAGTCTAGGGTCATAGCTTTGCCGAGTTCCCGATAAAATGAACTTGGCAAACATATGACCCTTCACAGCCGCAACCTGCTAAGCAAGGCTATAGTAGTGGTCTAATCCCACCTCTCCGCGCGAGGAGCGACTTGACCAGTTTAAATAGCCGCGTACCAAAAAGGTGTAAGCTTCGGTCATTATTGCACACTTTGTAATGGATATTGTCTGTCATTATGTATCTTCTCTTCTCTTATATGAAAAGATTATTCTTCTCTGTGTATATACGTGGAGAAGGTTCACAATGACAGTTCATATTCCTTTGATGGCTGCTCGGTTTTTTTTTGAATCATGAATGTAAATGGTCTAGGAACATGTGTGAAAACTGAAGATGATTGTGAGTGTGAGCTAAAAAGAGAGAAGAACGATGAGACAATATATATGGATAGCATTCTAATTTTGTATAGAAGATATAAGTTCGGTACTAGCTATACTAGTCATAAGTTGAGGGTATGGTTGGATATGTGGATACCCTAGTGTTCCTGCCTACGGACGGGTCCTGGATGGACGACGCCATCGTAAAAGGCGAGCGAGTGCGTCGGTGCTGGTTGCAGAGGTCCGGCAATGTCTGTCTGCCGGCTGGAGAGGTAGAGCGGCGGCGTCAGAGGAGGAGGGTGCGGATACAAAGCAAGGGAGAGAAGGGGCGAATTGGAAGAAAATGGGACTGGGAGAGGGTTTTGGGTGGGCCAGGGGTAGTGTCCTATACGTGGGTGACGTCCGGACTCCGACGAAGCCTCCCCCCCCCCCAACTTTGTCATCATTTGGCATCAGTAAGTGCGTCCGGACCGCTTGGCGGAACGATACATGCCCGGGTTGGATGGCATAATATGTGCGGACAACGTGATCCAAACGTATGCGGGCATTTTGAGGGTCGATGTTGGAGATGACCTTAGAGCATCTATGACCCCCCCCCCCCTCCCCGCTCCCCCCATAACTGCCCAAATGCCCAGGCGGGCTGCCCGGTCATTGACCGGATGAGAAAACATCACCCAACCGAGCTCTCTCCATAACCGACCAAAATGCCCGGACTAACCGGCACTCGCCGTATCCAGTCTAAATTTGGGGCGGATATGCCGACGCGCGGATGCGCCAGCCACGTCAGACTAGCCGCTAGCGCCAATTCGCCCATATATGCCCCCCTCTATTACCTGACCAGCCCTCTCCCTCTTCTCCGTTTGTCCTCGTCCGCACAGTCGCTGTTGGAGTTAAACCCGACGTGGTTTCTTCTGTACGTGTGTACGCAGGTGTCCAGATGGGATAGCTGACCATCACCTAATACGACTTGCATGTACGTGACCGAGTAGGAGTAGTTTTAGTCAACGAGTTGGTTCAGTGTTATCTAGTCTAGTACCTACATATATGTATCTCTACTCCTAATGAAGCAGTTGGTAGTCTCCGTCGGTCAATTTTCGTTCCACCAGAGACGGGTTTTTTTTCATCCCTCCTCCCACATCTCAGATCCCTCGCACAAGGAAACCACGTAGCCAGTCATGCCTCCAGGTACTCCCTCACAGGCAAGAAAATCAAGCAAAAATAAACCGACGAAAGAAAACCAACGGAAAAAATCGTACGCAGGAACGAGCGGTCGAAGCCTGCAGGATCCCTTCGCCGCCGCCCTCGCACTCGCTGACTCGCATCCCTTCGCCGCCGCCCTCGCACTTAAGGCTGGACACGAGCCGAGCCGAGCCGAGTTCGGTCCGAGCCTGGATTTGGCTCGCCATGAACGAGCCATGCTCGGCTCGGCTCGCTGGTTGAACGAGCCCGCATCTGGAGGCTCGGCTCGTCATGCCTATGGCTCGGTCCAGCCCGAGCAGCTCGTTTTGCCTCTGGAGGCTGGGTGCGTGGGCGTACGGGCGCATCAGGCGAGGCTGGCTTGACGGCGTTGAGGGGAGCACGGCGGAGACGTGCCGGCGTGGCGAGGTCGGGCGTCTGGTGCGTCGAACGCAGGTGGCTAGCCTCCGTAGCAGTTGATCTTGCTTCCTCTCGTACGTGTGCATCCAGCCAACTCCAGGATTCAATCAACGTGCTTCAAGTTTTGTACTTGTGTCCAAGAATCAATCAACAGGCTGGTGATGCGTGCGTGCGCTGCGGCCGCTGGATGCGTTCGTGCGTGCCGACGCCGGCGGCAGGATGCGTCGTGGTGGCATGTAGGAAATAGGTTGGCGAGATGCGTGGGGCGGCGGCGGCGGGGAACCCTAGCGGGAGGAGACAGTGGAGACGACGCGACTCGCTGGGTTGGGCTGGTTGCGCTCCTCTGCTGGGCTGTGTGATTGCGTCGCGTCCTGGGCTTCGGCTTCGGACGAGCCACCGAGCTGGACCGGGCCAAAACAGGCTCGGCTCGGTCGGCCAACGGGCCCATTTTACGTGGCTCGGCTCGGCCTATTTAGGTCTCGGGCCGAGCTGAGTCGGGCCGAGCTGGAGCGAGCTCCGAGCCGAGCCCATTAGCCCGTTCGGACGTCCAGCCCTACTCGCACTCGCTGACTCGCATCCCTTCGCCGCCGCCCTCGCACGTCAAGCCGCCGCCGATCCCTGCGCTACTACGGGAGACGCCGCCGATCCCATAGTACATCAAAGTCTTGGATCCATGGGTTCTCATCGGCATCGTTGATGGTACACAGCTCTCTCCACACGATGATGTTTCATTTGAACCAAGAGCTAAAGGCAATCTGCTAGACGCGGTATCCCTTCTTGATCCATCCATTGGACTCGCAGTAGGCGAGCTCGTAGCCTCGTACCAGAGCGAGCCGCTGGAGGTGTTGCCGAAACCTGTAGAGCGTCATTCGTGAAGGCTCAATGTGCCAGGGGTTGAGCTTGAGGTTGTGCTCGAGCTTGTCGGGGACACCCCTGCCGACGGTGTGGATGCAGAAGTGCTTGAGCGCGAGCTTGAAGTCTGGCAAGTACACCTTCATGTGGGCGCGGAAGACCTTCTTGAGCACGACGGTGGTGAGGAAACGGAGCTGCTCTGACATGGGTAGGACGAGCGGGCCGAGTGTGGTGATGTTGGTCTTGAGGAGCTGCTTTGTACTACGCTCAGCCCGCTCAGCCGAGAGTGGTGGGTGATTGATTAAACTGTAGGATGAATTTTGCAATCAGATGGGTGGTGGGTAGGTCGAAAATTTCATCCTATAGCTCCGCAACAAGCACGTATTTGCATCATTCACCCACAGTATCATCAAAAATCACCCACTATTACAACAAAAATATGTATTTGCATCAATCCACTAAAAAGTGCTTAAGCAACAAAAAAATGCAGTAGATACGTTTACAACATAAATCATGACCTATTTTTTTTAGCAAAAATCACAAACTATTAGAACAGACTGTACATGTGTTTTCAATATCTTTATCTTTACCTACTAATAAAGCAAATAGTGTTTCTGGTCGTCCGTCATAGAAATCGCCCTCGAAGTTCGCATAAATTACCCACTATGCCATCCATAAGTAAAATGATTCAGATTTATTTCAAAATCACCGACGACTTAGTTATTATAAAATGATACACTAATACAATACAAGAGCGTAGGCATCCTATGGCCAAGGCGGCCGCCAAGCAAGCGGGAGACCAGTGTTCGATCTCTGGTTCCTACAATTTTTCCTCCTTTTTGGCTCTGTAGGAAGCGCAGGTCTTCCACCCGGCCCATAATTGGCTGGTGGTGGACCCTGTTTTCTATTCTCTTTTTTGCTTTTTACTTTCTTATTTCTGTTTCATTTTTTCTTCTTTAAATTAGTTCAGGATTTTGAGAAGAATCAAATTTCGAAAAGTTGAGAGATTTATTGAGAAGTCATAAAATATTCATGATTTCAAAATATTGTTTGCATATCATAGAAAAAAAACGGAATATCAAATAGATGTTCATGAAATAAAAAACCATGTTTTTTAAAAAATAATCCAGTATTGCAAACATAGTCTGGAACTAGAAAAAAATGTACCTGGCGCGCCTCCTCCTCCTGCACGCGCTAATGGCAGGCCCATAATTGGCTGGTGGTGGGCCCTGTTTTCTATTCTCTTTTTTTGCTTTTTACTTTCTTATTTCTGTTTTTATTTTTCTTCTTTAAATTAATTACGGATTTTGAAAAGAATCAAATTTCGAGAAGTTGCGAGCTTTATTGAGAAGTCATAAAATATTCATGATTTCAAAATATTGTTTGCATATCATAGAAAAAAATCGGAATATCAAATAGATGTTCATGAAATAAAAAATCAGGTTTTTTTAAAAAATAATCCAGTATTCCAAACATAATCTGGAACTAGAAAAAAATGTACATGGCGTGCCTCCTCCTCCCGCACGCGCTAATGGGCCGGCCCATAATTTGCTGGTGGTGGCCCTGTTTTCTATTCTCTTTTTTGCTTTTCACTTTCTTATTTCTGTTTTATTTTTTCTTCTTTAAGTTAATTCAGGATTTTGAAATAAATTTCGAAAAGTTGCGAGCTTTATTGAGAAGTCATAAAATATTCATGATTTCAAAATATTGTTTGCATACCATAAAAAAATCGGAATATCAAATCGATGTTCAAGAAATAAAAAATCATGTTTTTTTAAAAATAATCCAGTATTCCAAACATAGTCTGAACTAGAAAAAAATGTACATGCCGCGCCTCCTCCTCCTGCACGTGCTAATGGGCCGGCCCATATGTGGCTGGTGGCGCCCTGTTTTCTATTTTGTTTTTTGCTTTTTACTTTTTTAATTCCTTTTTTTTCATTCTTTAAATTCATTCTTGATTTTTAAAAGAACCAAATTTCAAAAAGCTGCGAGTTTTATTGAGAAATCCTAAATTGTTCATGATTTCAAAAAATTGTTCGCATATCATAGAAAAAAAAAATCACAATATCAAATAGATGTTCATGAAAAAAACATGATTTAAAAAATCCAGTATTCAAAACACATTCTGGAATTAGAAAAAAATATACATGATTTTTTTGAAATGTTTCCAAAATTAAAACAGGCCCGTAAATGATGAACAAAATCAAACATCGCCTGCGTAGAAGTTTTAATAAGGGATCTCTAGAGGTCGATTTATGATTTTATTTAACCCTTCGCATCGGGTAAAAAAAGGCTTCCATGTTTCGTACAACGCTGAACCCAAAAAGTATTGACACAACTTTCTATGGGTTAGTTTTTGTAAATTATATAAAAATAACTAAATGTCTATTTTGCCTCCATACACAGCTATGTTTATTTTGGTACCACAGTAATTGTTATGACAACCACCGCTACGCTAGGTCAAGATGATATACATCATTCATCAGTCTAGCTTAGGCAGGGTCCATCAATGCAGTTTGCGCCTTAGGAAATCAAATCGTGGTCAAACCATCACATTTTTTGTTTTTTGAAATGACTTTTCAAAAGTCTCTTATCTCACCATGACATCACTTAGACATGGTTTTGGAAATGACATTTTAGAAGCCCTTATCTCACCTTGGCATTTTAATAGCCATTATCTACCACTCCTATATAATTTGATAGTTTTTTTTCCGTTGCAATGCACGGGCATATTTGCTAGTCTTTACCTACTAATAAAGCAAATAGTGTTTCTGGTCGTCCGTCATAGAAATCGCCCTCGAAGTTCGCATAAATTACCCACTATGCCATCCATATGTAAAATGATTCGGATTTATTTCAAAATCACCGCCGACTTAGTTCTTATAGAATGATACACTCATACAACACAAGAGCAGAGGTAGCCCAATGGCCAAGGCTTTCGCCTAGCGTGCGGGAGACCAGCTTTCGATCCCTGGTTCCTACACTTTTTCCTCCTTTTTGGCTCCGTAGGAAGCGCAGGTCTTCCACCCGCACGCGCTAATAGGCCGGCCCATAATTGGCTGGTGGTGGGCCCTGTTTTCTATTCTCTTTTTTGCTTTTTACTTTCTTATTTCTGTTTTTATTTTTTCTTCTTTAAATTAATTATGGATTTTGAAAAGAATCAAATTTCGAAAAGTTGCGAGCTTTATTGATAAGTCATAAAATATTCATGATTTCAAAATATTGTTTGCATATCATAGAAAAAAAAATCGGAATATCAAATAGATGTTCATGAAATAAAAAATCATGTTTTTTTAAAAAATAATCCAGTATTCCAAACATAGTCTGGAACTAGAAAAAAATGTACCTGGCGCGCCTCCTCCTCACGCGCACGCGCTAATAGGCCGGCCCATAATTGGCTGGTGGTGGGCCCTGTTTTCTATTCTCTTTTTTGCTTTTTACTTTCTTATTTCTGTTTTTATTTTTTCTTCTTTAAATTAATTACGGATTTTGAAAAGAATCAAATTTCGAAAAGTTGCGAGCTTTATTGATAAGTCATAAAATATTCATGATTTCAAAATATTGTTTGCATATCATAGAAAAAAAATCGGAATATCAAATAGATGTTCATGAAATAAAAAACCATGTTTTTTTAAAAAATAATCCAGTATTCCAAACATAGTCTGGAACTAGAAAAAAATGTATCTGGCGCGCCTCCTCCTCCTGCAGGCGCTAATGGGCAGGCCCATAATTGGCTGGTGGTGGGCCCTGTTTTCTATTCTCTTTTTTGCTTTTTACTTTCTTATTTCTGTTTTTATTTTTTCTTCTTTAAATTAATTACGGATTTTGAAAAGAATCAAATTTCGAAAATTGCGAGCTTTATTGAGAAGTCATAAAATATTCATGATTTCAAAATATTGTTTGCATATCATAGAAAAAAATCGGAATATCAAATAGATGTTCATGAAATAAAAAATCATGTTTTTTTAAAAAATAATCCAGTATTCCAAACATAGTCTGGAACTAGAAAAAAATGTACATGGCGCGCCTCCTCCTCCTGCAAGCGCTAATGGGCCGGCCCATAATTGGCTGGTGGTGGGCCCTGTTTTCTATTCTCTTTTTTGCTTTTCACTTTCTTATTTATGTTTTTATTTTTTCTTCTTTAAGTTAATTCAGGATTTTGAAATAAATTTCGAAAAGTTGCGAGCTTTATTGAGAAGTCATAAAATATTCATGATTTCAAAATATTGTTTGCATACCATAAAAAAATCGGAATATCAAATCGATGTTCAAGAAATAAAAAATCATGTTTTTTTAAAAATAATCCAGTATTCCAAACATAGTCTGAACTAGAAAAAAATGTACATGCGGCGCCTCCTCCTCCTGCACGTGCTAATGGGCCGGCCCATATGTGGCTGGTGGCGCCCTGTTTTCTATTTCGTTTTTTGCTTTTTACTTTTTTAATTCCTTTTTTTTCATTCTTTAAATTCATTCGGGATTTTTAAAAGAACCAAATTTCAAAAAGCTGCGAGTTTTATTGAGAAATCCTAAATTGTTCATGATTTTAAAAAAATCGCATATCATAGAAAAATAAATCACAATATCAAATAGATGTTCATGAAAAAACATGATTTAAAAAATCCAGTATTCAAAACACATTCTGGAATTAGAAAAAAAATATACATGATTTTTTTGAAATGTTTCCAAAATTAAAACAGGCCCGTAAATGATGAACAAAATCAAACATGGCCCGCGTAGAAGTTTTAATAAGGGATCTCTCGAGGTTGATTTATGATTTTATTTAATCCTTCGCATCGGGTAAAAAAAGGCTTCCATGTTTCGTACAACGCTGAACCCAAAAAATATTGACACAACTTTCTATGGGTTATATTTTGTAAACTATATAAAAATAACTAAATGTCTATTTTGCCTTCATACACAGCTATGTTTATTCTGGTACCACAGTCATTGTTATGACAACCACCGCTACATTAGGTCAAGATGATATACATCATTCATCAGTCTAGCTTAGGCAGGGTCCATCAATGCAGTTTGCGCCTTAGGAAATCAAATCATGGTCAAACCATCCCATTTTTTGTTTTTTGAAATGACTTCTCAAAAGACTCTTATCTCATCATGACATCACTTAGACATGGTTTTTGAATTGACATTTTAGAAGCCCTTATCTCACCTTGGCATTTTAATAGCCATTATCTACCACTTCTACATAATTTGATAGTTTTTCTCCCGTTGCAACGCACGGGCATATTTGCTAGTTTTTAAAAGGCATGTAAAAACACTATCGAAAAGGACCCTGATAAGTGACATACGTGTGGCACAAACACATGGCAACTCCGAAAATTTTCGATGGCAAGTTCAATGACGTGAGGATAACATTTTTAGTTGTCAAGCATGATAACTTTCTTTTAGATAACAAGTTTTAGTTTTTTGGGGTTGTGTTTTCTTCTCGGATGGCAATTTTATTTGAAAAAAACGTCAGGATCGAATCGCTTCATTCACACGTGTGACACGTACAATTTGGATATTGAAAAACTGGCAACATCTAGCATGTGAATTCGCAAAAGACCGAATGCGTATTTGTGGCACTCAGAGCATCTCCAGCCACAGCCCCAACAGGCCCTCCCCAGGCGTTTTTGCCGCACCGACGCTCAAAAATCGGACCAGTCGCGCCTTCAGGATCCCGTTTTCGCCGGCTTGGGCCGAAATCGGCACCGGCGGCCCCAGGCCGAACACGGCGCGCTCGGGGGCGCCGGGGCGAGGGGTTTTGGCGCAAAAACGAGGCGGGCCCGCCGAGTCAGCGGCATGCGCCTCGTCTTCCCCCGAACGCCTCAGTTTCCCGCGGGGAATCAATGGTGAGACTGCCGCTGGTTAGCCTTGCCATTGATTCCTCACGGGCGGCGCGTCACGGGCTGGCTGGCGCGGCGACGCCTCCCCTTCCGCCATGCGTTCACACGGCACGGCCTGGGCTATATAAACGGAGGCTTCCCTCGCCACTGACCACACCAACCCGAGTCCGCCGAGCCCAAACCAGCCGCCGTCCCTCCCTTCTTCCGCCGAGCTCTGCCGCTCCTTCTTCCCTCCCCTTCCCCTTCTTCCATGGCCGAACACTTCCCCAGCGACGCCGCGGCGGCCAACAGTTTCGGCCAACGGCTTAGGCCGCCGCACGCTCCAGGAGTGCGAGTCGTGGCTCCTCTTCGAGGCGAACATCCCGGCGCCGCCGGACATGCGCGCCGGGCCGACGGGGTGGAAGCTCAGCAACGGCAGCGTCCCCATCCCCCCGGTGCCCGACGTCGACGCGCGTCCCGGCGTCTTCGCCGCCGTGGTCGACCGCGTGCGGCCGTCCCTGTCGGAGGAGCAGCGCGCCCTCCCCCAGTACGCCGCCGACAACCATGCGGCGTGGGCGGACTACTTCCGGCGGCGGCAGGCGCAGCGGCTGGCATCCACGAACAGGGCGCCGGTGGTCGGCGGCCTCAAAAACAGCGACGGGCGCCGCATCTGTGGGGCGTCCCCGGTCGCACCCTGCACGAGGTGATAGTGCACCTCGAGGGCGGCAACATCCCGCCGTTGGCGTACCCCGCCGCGGCGGTCGTGTCGCCCCCCCCCCCCGGAGCGCCGGGCCGTTGGTGCCCAGGAGGTTCGCCGCCTCCTCCTCCTCCCACTCCTCCGGCTTGTCGGCGCTTTTCAGCGTCAAGGCAGAGCCCACCGCGGAGACGCCGCTCGGCCGACGCACCCGCAGCGTCGGCATCGTCATCAACAAGGGTGGCCGGCGTGCCTCCTCCTCGGCGCCTCCGCGTTTCGTCAAGACCAAGACGGAGCCGGGGCTCGCCACCGTCGATCCGGAGGCGGGGCTCCCCGTCGTGAAGACGGAGCCCGGGCTCGCCGACGGTGTCATGGAGGAGGCGCTCGAAGACGAAGCGGCCCTCAAATGGGCGCGCGACGACTGGTTGCAGACGGAGAGGGCACGCCAGTGCGCCGCCTTAGCGCGGTTCCAAGCTCGTCGCCATGGCCGAGACGAGGGATGCATCGTCGTCCTCGACGACGACGACGACGACGACGACGAGCCGCCACCGCCGATCAGCCATGGAGACACCGGGCAGGGGTCCAGCAGGGGCGGACGCGCCATCAACGAGGACGTTCGCGACGTCGGCGACTTCGCCTCGCTGATCGACTTCTTCGCCCCGTAGATGCCTTTTTTAGATAATTTATGTAAAACGCCGAACATGTTGAATATGAATGCCAAGTTTGCCGTATTTAGCCGATCTTTGCCGAATTCAAATTTTTTAAAATAAAAAAAAACGCGTCTGGGGCGACCCTGGAGCGAGCTGCTGGGAACCCGCTCGCCCCCACGCCGATTTTTATGCCGGCTCGCCCCGGGGGCGCGTAAAATCGCCGCCTGGGAGGTCAATGGCTGGAGATGCTCTTGTCATCTTGGTATCGAAAAACCTTGCAACATTTAGTCATGTGAATTCGCAACAAACCGCACCCGTATTTGTTACAATTTGGAAACACATAACCAATATGGAAAACCTGGAGAAAACACAAAGTTATACTCCCTTCTTTCTAGAATAAAAGAGTGTTTTTGACACTAGTATAGAAAGACATCCATAAAGACGTAGACGGCCCATGGAACAGATGCCTCGCTGCTCAGACAGATGGAAAACTAGCTAGGGTAAATAAAAGGAATAGAGGCAGGGACGCCGCCGGCCTCCACAAGCCGACCACTACGCATCCCACCGAAATCTTGCTATGTGTTTTCGCAGGTGGAGCCTTGGCACCCGCGGCAGCCGCCTTTGCTGCGGCCTTAGCTTCGGCAGCGGCCAGACCGGCACCAGCATCCCTGATGACCCCATAGCCCAGCAACGGATCTATGGTCCGGATAATCTAGGTAATTGGGACGACGAACTAGCGGCGGACCAAGATCTGGAAGGGGGATGAAAAAGGAGCTCATTGCCAAGATCCAGCGCTACTACGACCGGGTGAAGATCATCGACGAAGGCTTCTGCTTCGGCCTACTAGATCCGGTCTCCAACATCGTCGTTAGCGAAGCAATCGCCCAAACCGACCTGGCCCTAGCGGTGGAGGAGAAAGAGGAGGACTACTCGCGTGGTCATCGGAGGCCGATGCTACGGTGCATTTTCGAGCGGTCGGTCGACGGCCTGGTCGCCTTCCTGGTGGCCCTCTTCCCCTACCTCACCAACTACAGGGCCGTGTGGTATCTCAACAAGGCCGATCTGGACCCCCTCGTGGCTGCCGGGCTCGTCATCCAGCACCGCGGGATGGAGCGGACCTTCGGTTTCCAGTCTGACACGACCGCGGCCGCCGTCGGAATGGCGCTCAGGTGTGCCGCCTCCGCCGCCCAGCACCACGACCCGCGGAAGTTTGCTCTGGCGTGGAAGATACTGTCCCCTTCAATCTGCAAGATCAACACACTGCTTTCATCCCCCTACGCAGCCCGAGACCCCGCTCTGATCATCGACATCTGGGAACTACTTGAGCGACCTGAACCACCTGCTCTTGCCCTGGAGGAAGCCTGGGAGCTTGCCTCTAAACGACATGGAAGCAACCTGAATAATAATGCAGAGATGGAGCTGCAGGTACCGCTGCTGCCGACTTTGAGGCGTGTGCTTCTCGCCACCATCCATGGATACTATCTGGAGGCTCTTGCCTGGCTGCCCAAGGACAAACTGCGGGGCTCGCACCAGTACCTTTACAGCTTGCTCCATGCCGGCCACTGCTACGGGCCGCTGGACCCCGTCTCCAACATCATCGTGAATACCCTCTGGTATGCCCAGGCCTACCCTCTAACGCTAGAGAAAAAGATCGAGATCGAGGCCATGAGCACCAGAGCCCTGCTGCGGATCGCACTCCGATCCCTATATGGCCTCATCTCCTTCCTCTGCACACGCCACCCCACCCTCACGCCGGGCGAAGCCATGCAACGACTGCAGCTGGCCGGGGCCTATCTCCAAAATGCCGATGATTGCGATGGTGGTGTGGAAGAAGCCGAAGCCTACGCGGCTGCTGCCAATGCCGCACGCCACCCCAAACCTCTTGAACAGGCCCACTTCCTCGGACCATCTAATTCCATACTCAAAGGCTTCTCGGATCTCCTCGAGCACAACGAACCTGCCAACGTCCGCCCATTGTTTCCGGGCTACTTCCAAGCTCTTGCCAACTGCAAACCTGCACAAGAAGCAAAAAACACCAACGTGTTAGGCCCCTGGACTTACAATGATGTAATGAGAACGATAGGCAACTTCTGGAACGAGCACAATAGCGCCGTGGGAATGGCGAAATCTGCGATCGAGATGCACAACAAGAAACAACACCAGGTAATTAATTTGCTTGCTCTTTCTTTTACACAGATCGACTTGCTGGATGTACATCACCAAAACAATCTGCAACAACTTGATTGCTTGCAGGTACAACCCAGCTACGAGGTTCATGTCGTCTGCGGTGTCAATGATTATGCGGGTGGCCGTGCGAACCCAACGAAGCCCTTCGATGGCACGTGCCTTTGCTCCCACATCAACTTCCTCGCCACCCAGACCGCAACAGGCACATCTCCAGAGCTCTTCTTTGCCGAGTGTAGCAACGTCGGCTCTAAGGAGGTGCTGTTGTGCTGTCCTGTGGCTATGCAACTTCCAGGCACTGGTATGATGCTATCTATCTATCGTTTCCCTTTAGCTTTGCACTCTATCATCAGTTTTCCCTTTAGCTGTTGCATGTGTGTGTATGCATGGCAGAGCAAGTCCGTTGCCTTTACTGTGAGTCCAGAGGGAGGACCATCGTGCACCCGACCAAGGAGAGTTTCCTGGGGCGTGAAAGAGAGTTTGAGAAGATGTTCCGCGGCGAAGGAAAGCGCGCCAACAATGAAATGATCTCTGAGAGCTATTACATAACCTTGCGTTTGGATAATCTGGAGGAGGACCGGATCTACGGCGATTACAGCTGCGACCCTGGACTCCAAGAGGAGGTGCCATTCGATGACATAAATTAAGCACATACTACATGGGCCATCTGATGAAAACCACCATCTATCTATTATTAACCTGTGTCGTCATATTATATTTTATTCCACCTAGAAACTTTGTACTCTTCCAATTAGTCATCAGTCGGATACATGCTGAACATTTGATTAATGCTTAAGCTGTCTGCCTGAAGTTTTGGCCAACATATTTCAGGTGGTGTGCGGATTGTTTGTTTCAGTTTGGGACCAAGCTGAGGCAAATCTGCTTTAATTTTTGTCTCTCTGAGTAGTAGTAGTACCTTTCAGTTTTAGTCTAGATCTATCTTATTTTAGTGGCAACTAAAGAAGTATATCGAGAAATAAGGATTCGGACGATCCTCCCGCCTCCTCGGCGATTTGGGCTTCCTGGCCGTTGGATCTGTGCGCTTGATGTGATCTGAGCCGTCGGATCGAGCCCTGAAATGACCTCGTCCGTCGGATAAAAAAAGTTACTGTTGCAATGAACAGTTTCACCTCAACCGTGCCACCGCGCGTAAATAGCCTGCCCCGCCGGGGGCATTTTCGTCATTTCACTCACATGTGGTATAAAAGGCGCCGGCCCGCGTGGAGATGACCTAGCCGCTCCCCAGCCGCACTCGCGCCCCCTCCCTCGTCCTCGCCGCCCCGCCCGCGTCGCCCCACTCTCTCCTCTCCCTCTCCCTCCCTCAGTCCTCGCCGCCCCGCCCGCATCGCCGCCGCCCCACCCGCCCCGCTCGCCGTGGCCGTTGCCTCCTGTGGTCGCCCCTTCGATTTCCCCCGCTAGGGTTTCAATGGTGGAGGTGGACCTCGCCTCCGGCGGCCTCCTGCTCGTTGCGCCGGTCATCTCCGCCCCCGTCAAGGTCGCGCCCTCGGAGCTGCTCGTGATCCACCGGGGGAGGCGAGGAGCACCGGCAGATCGAGTCCCCGACGTTTTCCTCTACGAGCTGGGGCTGGCGTGCGGTTCTCCTCGCCGGTCTCACTTCTCCCCTTCCTCCTCTACGGTGCTCGACAGAGGCAGCACGGCCGCCCCTCTTCTCCCTCGCTGTTGGCTGCCCCTGAGCACCACGCTGCTCACCGGACCGATTTGTGACACCCCCACCGACCTGAGATCCGCCTCTGCAGGTATGAGCTCCCATCCAATGACAGATTCTGGGTAGCTGGTGCTCCTTGTGGTCCCAGAATAAATGCCTGATAAGCACACTAATGGTCAAATTCGATAGGGTGGAAGATAATTTTAGGTCTGGTATGAAGTGAGTACTTCAGATGGTAGAGGATGCCAGTCCAGGGTCACTGTTTGATCTTGCCAATCATTTTAGGTGTGGGTTCTGATATTTCCCTTCTTGGGATTATGTATGTGTATTTTATCTGGCTACATTTGCATATTATGCTTTCGATTTGAATGTGTTTTTTACTTTCTCCTGATAAATAAAGCACCTCTTGTCACTTTCTAGCTAGAGCATAGTTGAAGCATGCGCCAAAAGTGTATTTACTTTGTCTCTTCTGTTATGCTTGAACTCAGGCGCACACAAGGAGCTCTTCTCCACGATGCCAGTGGCCAGCGCACAGGGTCTCTGCTCGACCGTATCCCGGCAAGCAAGGTAGATCATGTAGAGGTTGCTGCTCTGGATCTATCTTTGTACTGTGATCATGTAGAATACACAAAACTGGGGTTTCTATTTTATTTGTGCTGAACAGAAGGTGGCTTGACACTTTATTTCTAGCTAGAGCACTCTTTTCTACAAAACATATTTGATCTGACTTAAAAACATGACTACAATGTCATAATGTTATTAGCCATCATCTAAATGCTCCATCATAGCAGTGGAAAATATATTAGTCTGTCTGATATTTAGTGCCTTGTGGGTTGCCTATCGCCACTTCGATTACACCATTGTGTTGTGCCAATTTTTTTCGTAGGTCAGGTATGTCTATTCTTTATTTTGAGTGACCACTGCACACTCCTAATTGCCATTTTCAGATTGTAAAACAAAGAGAAATATGTTCCTCAAACTTCTTCGGTTAGAATCAGTAGTTTCGGTGCTTTTCTAATTTCATTGATTACTGCTGATGGTAGTAGCATCTTAGGCTGCCAGCTCTACAGATTATATAGTAACGATGCATGGTAGATCGGCAAACTAGGTCCATCCCTCTCTCTCGGTTGTCAGATTTTTTCCAAGTTATAGTTGCTCTGCTCTAGGTTGCTCTCCTATGGCATGCTCTGTTTCAGTTTAGTTAGAACACTAGATCGTGTACTCCAGGAGCCCAACCACACACACATACGGCTTGATTGATTTCTTTATATACTAGCAGCAGTGCGTGTACGTGCGTGTCTCCTTGTCTTACTTCTCTTCATGGATTGATTGATCCCCTTACTTGTTTTCTTTGAATCGGAGCAGCAGGACCTCCATGGATGAGGACGACCACCGGTACCTACACAATGATGTCGACGCCCCGCACATGGCCGAGCTGGACGGAACAACGATGCCTTGGTCGCTCGCCGTGGTCACGGGTGGCCTCCTCCGTTGCTCCCCATTCGATCTGGCGCTTGCATGGTATTTCAAAGAACTCTTCTAATGGGGCATTGTATGATGTGCTATGGAAGTAAAGGATTAAGTTTGAGGCCTCCCCTTATATCTAGGAAAAAAATCATTGTTATGCATTATTCTTAGTGGAATTCTTCTGCAAATCAACTTATTCTAGATGCTGGTGTCGTAATGGTGGTTCACCCCTTACATGTTGGATAATTCTATATTTTTTAGAAAGAATAAAAAGATTTTATGGATCTGTTTAGGAACTACTCCCTCCGTAAACTTATAAATTAATCTTGAGTTTGCTGAGGTACCCTCTTGATCTATTAATTGTATTACTGGTCTAGAGATACTTGAAAGTAGAACCCTTCATTCCGAGTTAGTGACAATGCTTCATGTGCAGGCGCTTTTTTCTCTTAGCTCTATGGCTGGCTTTGGCCCCAATAACTTCCAAATGATGTGTCATACCACTAGCTACTATGATGTGTTATGCGAACATCCGATTGTCCTCTCCTTTTGTAAAAGGGCACCGCTCCACATTCTTCATGTTGACTACTATATATTAGTTATACTGATGCATCACTGGTTCTTTAATTATAGTGGAACCATATAGGATTGTTAAAACTATATAGGAATCTTTTGCTGCTCTGGCTTGCTTTGGCTATCTAATAACCCAACTATTTTATCTACTTAATGAGAACCCATCGTTTTGGCTTACTTTTGCCACCAAATATATCTCCCCTTTGTCATGAACTTCCACTTGCCTTGCTTTTGGTATAACTGGCTGTCTCACCCTTCTGTATTGCTATTGATCTAAACTTACTATATTGGGTTGATCTATCCTGCGCAATTATTTTAGTTTCCATTTGGCAACGGCTGATTCATCCCAAGCAATCGTTCTATAATCCCATTTGACAACACTAAATGCTTTGTTTAAGCACATGTACAATATGTTGAGGCAGGCACCATGCACCTATCTTTTTATTTTTCATGAGTAGAGGAGATCGTTACCAGCAGTATGTCTTTCCCGTATGCATTACCAAGCGAGTACTCCTTTTTATTTTAGTTCTTCCCTTGTCCCCCACCTTATATATTTTATTTGTAGGTTGATGATAAAGTGGAGACCTTGAAATCCTTTTATAAGGGCTTAGTGCCAGGAGATCCATCTCTGATTTAGTTGAGTAGTATAGTTGGTTGACCATCGGGTTGTAGGTTGGGTATTTTGTAGTCCTGCGTCATCCTTTTTCCTCCATTGACACGACAATAAAAATAAGAAACACAGTCTATATTGATCTATTTTTTCCTTGACAGGGCAGCTATACCATTTATATATTCTAAGAGGCTCCAAAATCTGTGGCTATACAGGATGCCAAGCATCGCAAGATTGAGGTGGCTAACACAATGGAGCTCCTCCTGTATGCTTAGTGGTTATGGCTTCCGAATTGGCTCTCCTTTATTATGTTCCTGTTCTTATTACCTTTTATGTATTCTTGCACCTAGGGATAAAAAGTGCAACTCCAGAATTGGCATAGATATTTTGTTGTGTTTGTTTTTACAGATGTTTCATTTTACCTAGGGATAAAAAGTGCAATATAAAGGTTCATTAAACAAACTGAACTTATATATGATCATTTAGGTGCTGAATTTGTCTATCTGAACTTTATTGGTACTGAAATTATCTCATATAAAGTAAGTGATTCATTTCCCCTCGAGTGGATAAACATATAGTGGAAGAAGGGCTTCTATGTCATACCCATGCCTTCATATTTAGTTCCATGCTAAAGGATCACTAAATCTCGGCTCCTCCATTGTTTTTCTTATCAAACTAGAGGGCTTCATAAATATTGTATATATGTCTTACCAAGACATCTTCTAAGTAACATAGTGAGTTCAAATTGTTTTTTCTGTAACCTTTGATAGAAGGATCCACACATGTTTTGTTTTCTGCGTGTATATTTGTGCTACCAAGATTGCATTATATTTTTCCGAGTCCAGAGAGATGGACCTTACTCATGATGGCAGTGAGTGTTATGTTTACTTGATAATCCTTAATTTTCCAATTCACAGCTTTGTGTACTGCTGTTATACACACACTTCTAAAAGAAATATCAGATTTTGTTCTTTCTTCTTTTAAAATAAAATATGCTTGAATTTCCTTTTGTCGATTTCTAAACTCACCTTCCTGATAGTTTCCATACATGCATATACCCTTTTTGGTCATTATAGAAATATATTGTTTTAACGATGCCTGTTAGCTACATATGTCAGAATGTAATTAATTAATTTTACTTCTCGCGAAGTATATTTCTTTTGTTTCAATAAGAATTATGCACAACTCGATATTTAAAGGTGCATTTGTCTAATTTTCTTTATTTCAAAACTGCATATGCAGGAGAGGCTCACACTAAGTGAGGGCTAAATTGTGAGATATCCTTGTTTGGTCCTTTCCATATACCTACAAGGCATGAATGAAGATGGCATGGTTTATCATTGAACTGAATGCTTCCATGGAACTTTGGTTTCAGGTGATAACATGAATATATACTTTTTATGGTTTAGCTAGATGGCCCTTCTAGATTTTGTCTGATTGTGTACAAGTAGTCGGGTTATAATTACCAAAACTTACTATTTTCGACCGTGGCGGTTACTACCTTAAACAATGTTGATTTTCTTTTAGTACTCATTGTGATTCAGAAATACATGGTAGCGTGCAATAGAATATTCTGTGGTTATTTTACTGATGTAGCTTACCAATCATGTTATTTGCTATTACCAATATGTACCTGATTTTGGCCATTGTCGTTTAATATAGTTTTTGGTCTCATTAACAACACACGTTGGTGTCAAGATGAGCGACATGGCCTGTTATGATCAACAACTTCTGAGTCATAGGATTTGATGCATTATTCTGTGTGAAAAGGGGCAATGAATGCGTGAATTAAGTTTTTTTGGTTTGAAGCAACTAGCAATTTCTATGTATAACTATACTAACAGATGAGAGCATGTGTGCATATGTGGTTTTCAAGGAGAATTATGTGACCATGGCGTTCGTGCTCGTCTGCGGGACGGTGCAAGGCGCAACTCTGACGCGGTCGCGTGGTGGATGTGCGGTGTAGGAAGCGGTTCCTTGCCGGTTGGACGGCGTGCACTGAGTACTGCCTCGGCTACAACCTCCCTCGGTGAGCTCCATCTTCCTCCTGCTCCTCTGCTTTGGCTACTGTATGGGACATGGCCATCGAGAATCGAGAAATAAGGATGCCAGTGAGCCTCTAGCCTCCTCAGCGATTTGGGCTTCCTGGCCGTTGGATCGAAGCGCTTGATGCAATCTGAGCCGTCGGATCGAGCCCTGGAACGACCTCATCCGTCGGATAAAAAATAGTTACTACTGGAATGAACAGTTTCACCTCGACCGTGCCACCGCGCGTAAATAGCCTGCCCCGCCGGGGGCATTCTCGCCATTTCGCTTTGTCTGTGGCTGGCGTTCGTGCTAGGGCGATGATGATTAACTGTGGCTGGAATAAGTGTGCCTTTGAGCAATCAAGGCACCTGTGGGTATCAAGTTGGATCCTCCCTGTTGTCTCTAGAATCCTTTTTGATCCTGTGATACCTATTGATCTGTCCTTGGATGGTCATTCTTGTTGAGTGATAATCAGGGGAGCTCCATTGTGTAAACAGATTGATCTGGTGATAAGAGATGATGGGGGTAGGTTATATGATCGAGAAAAGGCGAATCTGAGCCCACTATGCAATAAAACTGCAGCTACCTCCCCTAATGTGTGTAGTATTGAAGGCAAAAGAGAACTTTTAATGTCTTGCTACTTTAAAATTCCAAAAAGGTGCATTCTTCCTTTGCTGGTTACTTAACCATGATTTTTGTTTTTCTTTGGTTCTGGTTGAGATACTAAAGGTTGTTTATTTATGAAAAGAACAAACACTTGTAGTTTTGTATGCCTCAGCTGTTGCTTAGGATCCAGTGTTGTAGTGCTTTGCCTAATTATAAATAACTCTAATCAATAATAGTGGTATCAATAATAGTGGTTCTTTCCTTCTGATTTGAACTGAGAGAGAGAGCCATTGATTCTTGATCTTGAGGTGACCCCATTTTTCTATGCCTCATGCTCATGCTGCTCTATGTTCCCTTTTAAAAATTCTTGCTTGCATTTTGGGTTGGTTTCTGCTCTATGTTCCCTTTTAGCGTTTCTTTCCGTTGTTGCTGCACTCCCTTTTGGGCGTTCATTTCATGCCCAGGATCTTGCAAATTGTGCCTGTGTCGAGCTTGCTTTAGAGTATGGGCTGCGGAGACGTCGAGGACCTCAAGGTGAGACACGTTCGATTAAAGACGCAGGACTCCTCTCCCCGTCAATCTCACGCTGCTTCTGCTCACCATCCCTCTCTCTGACCGTTGCAGGTCACCGATGTTGTGGAGCTGGACGAGGTTTCCACGCAGTTCATCGACCGCCTGTTCTTCCTGGAGAAGGTGAGCAATCTTCATCAATCCATCAAGCTAGCTCTTCGTCATGCATGGAGATTGATTGCAGCACTCGAAGCACACAGGATCCTGAACCTCAACAACAACCCCTACTGATTCACATCGACATCGTCGTGGTCTGTCTTCAACGACACCCGGGGCGCTGTCAGATAATGGCCGTGGACCAGCAACTGCGCCAATGATCCTGCCATGGCGGCGCTATGGATGACACGTCACCATAACCACATTGATGGTCCAAGCCCCAGGTGAAAATACTCTTATGTCTCATTTCTATTAAATGAATAGTTACTTGACTTGATGTTGGTTAGGATCTATGTGGAGCTAGGAAATGTTCTGTTTGACTAGCACCATGAATATGCAATGTCCATCATTTCTAAATTTTGTTAGTTCCAATCTGGAATCACACCTTGCACAATAAGATAAATGATGCATGGGGTGCCATGGCTTGGTTAACTCATTAATATGCAATTTACTTTGTGTTTTAGAAACTGATTCACATAGAGAGCCTTTTTGCTCGGTCAAATCAGAGTTATGGTGGTAGTTGTAGCTGAAAGGTTAGCTCAATTATTTCTAAAATGCATATAATAGTTGCATTACATGGCTGAAAGGTTCTCACCCAAATTATGCCTCTAATGAAATTAAGAAAATGCTTTGTGTTTTAGAAACTGATTGAAAATGGCATGTTGTACTTCTGCAACAAGGCTCCCTAAATATTCCCTATGTTCTAAACTGGATTCATATAAGGGTAAAGATATCTGAAACATCCCTCATTTCATTTTAACACCATTACTTTTTCACCTCCTCATATAATCTCTAACAAAGGTTGGCTCTATATTTTCTATGGTTTAAGGTGTACACCCTGCTATTATGTCAGAGGTTTGGGAGTTCTTACTTGGTCGTTTGATCTCGAGAACACCTTTGATGAGCACGAGCAAATTGGGCAGACCATAAGGTACTCAACTCGTTCTATACTTTTTTTTAATGCAGGTTCCATCAAGTAAATATACGATGTCTTCGAACTCCATTCTAATCAATAATTGCCTTATTGTAAAGGACTTATTTATTTTGCGCTCATTAATCTTGAACTATAGATTAAATCTTTTTGCTACATGTTAAGTTATGTGTGAAAGGATGAATTAATATGAGGCTTACATTCTCTGTTTTATGGAGAATACATGAACTGCTGCATGTATCAAAATGTGGATTTCTGGACTTTTTTTCCTAAAAATACATTTTCTTATGTTCTTGCGTATTTACGTGTGACGAGTGTGGGAGGGCTTATGGCTTTTATGGCGACAAGTCACGAGTGTCGCTAATCTCCACTGCCGGTAATTTATTATACATGGTCACTATCCCGTCTCTCGTTGTTCTGTATGGTCCAAGTAAATGAGGCTTTTCCTGCATTGGTGATTTATTCATTTTTGAGTTCCATCATTCGCATGTCTATAAAAAGATCCAGTGTAGAAAACTAAGCGTGTTGAGGTTTAATTCATATAAGAGTGTGTCGGAATGGAAATATGAAAATGTGTATGTATGAACAAGCTCAGATCCATTTCTCATGTTTATAATTTTTTAATCATGGGTAAAGATCAAATGCTACCATGCAGCACCACAGTTGGGTAGTTTTTGACATCTTCAGATACAATATGCAAGCGAATATGACATTTCCCGTGCGAGATCAAATGACTTGAGCATTACTTTGGTTCAACTGTCCCTCTCATCAAGTATTATGTTTGCGAGATGAACAAGACTTTCATGACTCCTGGACAGAGGATGGTATGGATCTTAAAAACCCTACTTCTCACAAGTAGAGAATCGTAGTACCCAAATATGACCAATTAATGTTTCTTTTCCAGTGCTTCTCCTGTCGCTTCACGAAGCTATATCTAAAGGACCATCTCAATGAACCGGTCGAGGACATGATGGTGAAACTCAACACTTGAGGTGTCACAAGACAGGTCCGTATAATAATGGACACGAACAAGAGGGCCATGATAACAAACAATTTGTAACTTTGTCAAAGCAGCAGGGGTCATAGAGTTTCAGAGATGAGTCTTTGCCTTTCAGATTAAAAGGGGGGAACTAACGCTTACCGTCCATAAGCTTTAAAATGCTAAGATACAAAATCGCATGTGCACTGTCTGTACAGAAATCATTATATACAGTTTATCTCACAAGTTGTTTGCATCAGGTTCATGTGAAGTGCCACCTATGAGGTTGATCGATAAGGCAGTTGAATGAAGTCACTTATTAGTATGCTTAATAGCTATGGTTTCGTAGTCGTTTCTCCTTTATTATGTTCTCCTTTTATTATTTTCCCTCCTATATTTACGCTTTTGGTTTCGAACATAATGCCGGGTGGTTATGTTTTGTGGTCTTATGAGCACTGAACTCGATGTTGCCTTATAATCTTACTCGATGTTGCCTTATAATCTTAAGCTGATATCGAACTGCATTATGTCTTGCATCTATCACAAATGTTTTTTAATAATGTCTTGCTGCAACCCTTTAGAAGCATCATCACTTGCTGTAGAGTTTCTGCTCTAGTACATGTAAGGACCCCAGTAAACAACCATGAGTTGAAAAGCAATAAAGAAAAACAGGCTCGACACGAGCCTGCGTGGCTATCATCTCGGCGTGTCTGCGTACTGTATTCGTGTGTGTTTCGGCGAGAGAGAAAACGATCAAGTCGCCGGCTGATTGGTGCATACGTGCTACTACGTTGAAGCTAGCCAGACACGAAGGATCAATCCAGCTCCCTGTGTGCCTGCTTCAAGTGTACGTACTTGTTGTAGTATACGCTCGATCGGCCGGAAGGAATCGGCCACTGCTAGCTTGTACGAGCGCATCGTCGGAAAATACTCGAGGTTGCATCGTCAAGGTCGGGCCTGAGCCAACAATTGGTATCAGAGCTTGGTTGATCTTCTAGTAACGAAAGGTCATGGCGGGCAAGGAGATCGTGGAAGCGTTCGGTGCGGCTAAGGTACTTGTCGTGTCTGGTTTGTCGTACCCACGATTCGATCGCGACAACTTCGGGGTTTGGAAGGCCCTCATGGAGTGTGGTCTCTGCGCCAACTAGCTATGGGACGCGGTGGATCCAGGAGGCGACGCGTACAAGAAGGAGGGAGCCGAGCACCGGAAGGATCAGCAGGCGACGTCGGTGATTTAATCGGTGATGCCGATGGATGTCCTCCAACACGTGATCGCCAAAGAAACGACGAAGAAGGTGTGGGATATGTTGAAGCTCCAGTTCGAGGGACACACCCGCGTCAAGCAAGCCAATCTCCAAACTCTCCTAAGGAACTATGAGACTTTGGTCATGGGCGACGATGAGTCCGTGGACGCGTTCGCTTCACGGGTGGCAACTCTTGTCAACCGGATTTGCGCGCTTGG
Source organism: Triticum aestivum (assembly GCF_018294505.1). Taxonomy (NCBI): domain Eukaryota; kingdom Viridiplantae; phylum Streptophyta; class Magnoliopsida; order Poales; family Poaceae; genus Triticum; species Triticum aestivum. Next base: position 71,962,194 of record NC_057795.1, read on the forward strand.
AGAAAACCTCACGGAGACCTCGGTAGTCCGGCGGTTCTTACGCGCGGCCCCTCCCCAGTACCTGCAAATTGTCACGGCGATCGAGTAGTGCGTCGATCTCGCGACTCTCTCCGTCGACGATCTCGTTAGACGGTACAAGGCTCATGATGAGTGTATGTGGTACAGTCTTGGGGACATGAGGAACGACGAGCTTTTGATGCTTACAAGGGCGCAATGGATCGCCTTTCAGAGGAAAAGCAAGGCGGATCCATGAGCAGCGGCAAGAAGAAGGGGAAAGGGAAGCAGCACTCGGCAAGAAAGAACTTCACTGACTCGGACGATGAGGATGCGCCTGCACCACCGAGGAGGAAGTTTGACATCAGGAAAATGAGGTGTCATAAATGTGGCCTCCTCGGTCACTTCAAGACTGACTGCGAAGAAGCACCGAAGCAGCAGGTGATGGGGTTATGTACCTAGGGTAGGGTCATGGACCTGATCCAAGTAACTTACCCTAGGACATCCTTAGAAGAGGTCGCCTTCCAGTCGACCAACGAGGATTCACTCGACTGGCCCAAAGGACTCGACCACGAAGACTCACTCGACCACCAGGAGGTCAAGAGGCACTCTGCACTGCAACGGCCTGTAATCAAGTAGACTTTATGATAGTAAAGGCCTTTATGTGGGGCGTTACCAGTAACGCCCCAGACTTAACTCACCTTAAACCCTCTCCTACGTGGTCTAGCTGGGGTCCTGGCGCACTCTATATAAGCCACCCCCCTCCACAGGCAGAAGGGTTCGGCACCTTGTAGTTCATACACTCATAATCCACTCGACCGCCTCCGGGCTCCGAGACGTAGGGCTGTTACTTCTTCCGAGAAGGGCCTGAACTCGTACATCCTTTGTGCTTACAACCTCTCCATAGCTAGGACCTTGCCTCTCCATACCTACCCCCCACTCTACTGTCAGGCTTAGAACCACGACAGTTGGCGCCCACCGTGGGGCAGGTGTTTTAGCGATTTTGTGGAGAAGTTGCGATTCTTCCGAGTACTTTCATCATGGTGTCTGCTGGAGTTTTGGTCGAGGGTCAAGAGATCCGTCTCGGCACTCTCACCTTCATCGCCGACGACTCCGCATGGCTCCAGGAGGCTCCACTCGACGTAGATGCGCTCCCCGTCCGCGGTGCGACGCATTTTCGCGCATGTGTCCGCGGCGTTCTGCTGCGGCAACCGTCGACCCAGTATCGGTCGGCTCCTCCATCGTCCACCCTCCCGGTCTCCCGCCAGCGCAAGCGCTCAGGCCGGTCGAGGCTTCAGCGATGGGTGAGTCACGCGGTGGCTCGCCAATCGGCCACTACCCAAGTTGCGGCAATCGAGCCCAACGAATCTCTCTACGGCTTGTTCGATCAGTCGACTGGCTCCGTAGAGACTGCATCCGAGTGCGGAAGCAGTGATCCAGCGGCGGAAATCTTGATGGTCGACGGGCCCCACAGCCCTCCTGGCTTCGCCCGTGGTGGTGGAGCAGGTGACGGCGGCGACCCTGCACGAGGCTACGAAGAGTACCAGCCCGAGCCACTCGACTCTCTGCAAAGAGAGGAACTTCGCCGCAGGAACGAGGATCCCCTGCGTATTCCCATCGCAGGAGAAACCCCCGAGGCTCGTGCCTTGGAGGAGGCGCGTCTGGCCAATTTGGCCGAGCGCACTCGACTGGAGAACCTTCAGCGAGCACTCGACGAGCGCGCGCGGCAACGAGTTCCCGACACCAGTCGACGTCAACTCTTCCCGCCGACTCAGGTATATCGAACCCCAATTCAGAATTTAGCAGCTGCGACCCGTATAGCAGAGTCCATCCAGCCTTCGCAGTCGGAAGCTGGCAGAGGTTTGCTGCAGATCAGGGATCTGCTCCGGGCAGCAGGAGATCAGAATTCAGCCGTGTCTCAGTCGCGCAACAGAATTCACAGTCGATCCGTCACTGTGAATACGGTTCAGTCGGCTCACAGCCCCAGATCGCCTCCGCGGCGCGAAGGGCGTGAGAATCGGCGAGATCAATATGGCGACAGACTCGACCGAGATGATAGGCGTCGAGTGCCCTATTCCCCTCCGAGGGGTGGGTCTTACGCTCCTCGGCAGCCAGATGATAGGCGTCAGTACAGTACAGGGCGTAGGGTTCCAGTTGACCCCAGAGAGCCAGGCTTCGACGCGCGATCCATTATCGTGCAAGGGTTGGTCGACCGGAACAGAGCCCATCGAGGCGCACTCGACAGAGATGTACCCACAAGCAGTCGAGTGCATGTTTCTGGTCCTGAATGTTTCAGCAGAGCTATCAGAGCCGCAGTTATCCCCCCCAATTTCAGGTTGGCAACAGGAGTCAGCAAGTTCACTGGTGAGTCTAAGCCTGAAACTTGGCTTGAAGACTACCGAGTGGCAGTTCAGATTGGTGGTGGGAACGACGAGGTGGCCATGAAGCATTTGCCCCTCATGTTGGAAGGTTCTGCCAGGGCATGGTTGACTCAATTACCTCCTAGCAGCATTTACACTTGGGAAGATCTGTCCCGAGTGTTCGTCAGAACGTTTGAAGGGACTTGCAAGCGACCAGCTGGATTGACAGAGTTGCAAGTCTGCGTGCAGAAAGCTAATGAGACTCTCAGAGAGTATATTCAGAGGTGGATCACTTTGCACCACACTGTGGAGAATGTGTCCTGATCATCAGGCAGTCTGCGCCTTCAAAGACGGCGTCAAGAACAGAGAACTGAGTTTGAAATTTGGTCGAACCGGTGACATGACCTTGAGTCGGATGATGGAGATTGCTACCAAGTACGCCAATGGCGAAGAAGAAGACCGACTCCGAAGCGGCAAGCACAAGCCGAGTCAGTCGGAAAAGGGAAACACCAGTCGGAAACAGAAGCGGAAGGCTGAACCGGCAGCTCCTGGAGAGGCTCTGGCCGTGACTCAAGGAAAGTTTAAGGGGAAACCAAAAGGATCCTGGAACCCCAAGAAGGTAAAGGATAAAGAAGGGAACGACGTGTTGGATATGCCATGTCACATTCACACGAAGAAAGACGAAGAGGGGAATATCATTTACCCAAAGCACACCACTCGCCAATGTCGACTCCTGATCCAGCAGTTTCAGGGAAAACAGTCTAAGGACAAGGAGAAGGAGTCGGACAAGGCCGAAGACAAAGAGGACAGTGAGGGAGGATATCCGCATATCAACTCCACTCTGATGATCTTTGCAGATGTGGAAAGCAGAAGTCGACTGAAAGTGATTAACCGAGAGGTGAACATGGTTGCCCCAGCAAAGGCAAATTATCTGAAGTGGTCTCAAACACCCATCACATTCGACCAATCTGATCACCCGACTCATATTGCCACCCCTGGGAGGCAAGCTTTGGTGGTCGATCCAGTTGTCGAAGGCACTCGACTGACAAAGGTGCTGATGGATGGTGGAAGTGGGCTGAATCTGTTATATGCAGACACATTGAAAGGTATGGGCATTCCGATGTCCCGACTGAGCACTAGTAACATGAGCTTTCATGGAGTTATACCAGGGAAGAAGGCCGAGTCACTCGGCCAGATAGCTTTGGACGTAGTGTTTGGTGATTCGAAGCATTTTCGCAAAGAAAAGTTGACGTTTGAGGTCGTGGATTTTCAAAGTGCATATCATGCCATTTTGGGGAGACCAGCCTATGCACGGTTCATGGCTCGACCATGTTACGTGTACCTCAAATTGAAGATGCCCGGTCCCAAAGGTGTGATCACTGTCACCGGTGATAGGAAAAAGGCAGAGGAGTGCTTTCAGAAGGGCTCCAAGATTGCCGATTCCCAAGTGACAGCGGTCGAGTTCGAAGAATACAAGCAAAACGCAGATCCGAGTGACTTGCTGCGATCCAAGAAGCCCGCCACAGAGTCTGCATTCCAGTCGTCCGGTGAGACGAAGCCTGTTCACATTCACCCGACCGACCCCGAAGCAGCTCCAACCCGCATCTCCACAACACTCGACCCAAAATAGGAAGAAGCGCTCATCCAGTTCCTCCGTGAGAACTGGGACATTTTTGCATGGAAGCCCGCTGACATGCCAGGTGTTCCCAGGGGACTGGCTGAGCATCGCCTAAGAGTCGACTCGTCTGCAAAACCAGTCAAAGAGCATCTTCGGCGGTCCGCCGTCCAGAAGAGAAAGGCCATCGGTGAAGAAGTGGCTCGACTGTTGGCGGCAGGATTTATCCGAGAGATATACCACTCCGAGTGGCTCGCTAATGTCGTCATGGTTCCTAAGAAGGACAAGTCGCTCCGAATGTGCATTGATTTCAAGCACATCAACCGGGCCTGCCCGAAAGATCACTTTCCTCTCCCTCGCATAGATCAAATTGTTGACTCGACCGCGGGATGCGAGAGGTTGTCTTTTTTAGATGCTTACTCCGGGTACCACCAGATCCGTCTGTACGGGCCCGATGAGGTAAAAACAGCTTTCATCACTCCATTCGGGTGCTTCTGCTATATCACCATGCCATTCGGCCTCAAGAATGCCGGAGCCACATTTATGCGAATGATTCAGAAGTGTCTACTCACTCAAATCAGTCGGAATGTGGAAGCTTATATGGATGATATTGTTGTCAAGTCACGAAAAGGTTCCGACCTGCTCGCTGACCTCGCCGAAACATTTGCCAACCTCAGAAGGTATGATATCAAGCTCAATCCATCAAAGTGCACATTTGGAGTTCCTGGTGGCAAGTTACTCGGTTTTCTCGTTTCCGAACGGGGAATCGACGCTAACCCAGAGAAGATTGGCACTATTCTCCGAATGAAACGCCCTGTGCGAGTGCACGATGTCCAGAAGCTTACTGGATGCTTGGCCGCATTAAGTCGATTCATCTCACGACTCGGTGAAAAGGCACTGCCTCTTTACCGACTGATGAAGAAGGCTGACAAGTTCGAGTGGACTCCAGAAGCTGATGCAGCGTTTGCCGAGCTAAAAGCTCTGCTCTCCACCCAGCCGGTGCTTGCTGCTCCAATCAGCAAAGAGCCTCTGTTGCTCTACATCGCAGCCACAGGACAAGTCGTCAGTACTGTGCTAACGGTCGAGCGGGAAGAAGAAGGAAAAGCTCTCAAAGTTCAGCGCCCAGTGTATTATTTGTCTGAAGTCTTGACTCCATCCAAGCAGAGATATCCTCATTATCAGAAGCTTGTGTATGGAATATACATGACCACAAAGAAGGTTGCTCATTATTTCTCTGACCATTCCATCACAGTCGTCAGCGACGCTCCACTATCAGAGATTTTGCACAACAGAGATGCAACTGGTCGAGTGGCCAAATGGGCGATTGAACTTCTTCCCCTTGATATCAAGTTTGAGGCAAAGAAAGCCATTAAGTCCCAGGCGATAGCAGATTTCCTCGCCGAGTGGATTGAACAACAGCAGCCGACTGAAGTTCACTCGGAGCATTGGACCATGTTTTTTGATGGCTCTAAGATGTTGAATGGTTCCGGTGCTGGGGTTGTCCTGGTTTCCCCCAGAGGAGATAAGCTCAGATATGTGCTCCAGATTCACTTTGATTCCTCCAACAATGAGGCAGAATATGAGGCCCTCCTATATGGGTTGCGCATGGCCATTTCACTCGGCGTCCGTCGCCTAATGGTCTATGGCGACTCGGATTTAGTGGTCAATCAGGTGATGAAAGAGTGGGACGTGAGAAGCCCAGCCATGACTGGATACTGCAGTGCAGTGAGGAAGCTGGAAAAGAAGTTCGAGGGGTTGGAGCTCCATCATATACCCCGACTGAAAAATCAAGCAGCTGATGATCTAGCAAAGATAGGTTCCAAGAGAGAAGCCATTCCGAGTGGTGTGTTCTTGGAGCATATACACACTCCGTCAGTCAAAGAAGATCCTTTCACCGAAGAAACTCCGCAGCCCAAGAGCGCCACAGATCCGACTGAAGTTGAAATCCCAGCGGTGGTCGACTTGATCATGGAGGTTTTGGTGGTCATTCCCGACTGGACGATTCCGTATGTCGCATATATCTTGAGGAAAGAGCTTCCGGAGGATGAGGAAGAGGCTCGACAGATCGTCCGTCGATCTAAGGCCTTTACCGTAATCAAAGGACAATTATACAGAGAAAGCGCGACTGGAGTCGGTCAGAAGTGCATAACACCAGAAGAAGGTCGACTCATCCTCAATGATATTCACTCGGGGACCTGTGGTCATCATGCGTCCTCTCGGACCATCGTGGCCAAAGCATACCGAGCCGGATTTTACTGGCCCAAGGCGAATGAGATGGCAAAAGAGATAGTGGATAAGTGCGAGGGATGTCAGTTCTACTCGAATATGTCGCACAAGCCTGCGTCAGCTTTGAAGACCATCCCACTCGTCTGGCCTTTTGCAGTTTGGGGGCTGGACATGGTCGGTCCTTTGAGAACAGGACGAAGCGGTTTCACGCATGTACTGGTGGCAGTCGACAAGTTCACCAAGTGGATCGAGGCTAAACCAATCAAGAGCCTTGACACCGGTACTGCTGTTAGCTTCATCAGGGAACTAATATTCAGATATGGAGTCCCGCACAGCATCATTACGGATAATGGGTCGAACTTTGACTCAGAGGAATTCAGAGCTTTCTGCGACTCCCAGGGCACACGGGTCGACTACGCTTCAGTCGCCCATCCGCAGTCGAATGGACAAGCAGAACGAGCTAATGGACTGATTCTTAAGGGATTGAAGCCTCGACTGATGCGTGATCTCAAACACGCGGCTGGAGCTTGGGTCGATGAACTTCCCTCTGTACTCTGGGGACTGCGGACCACACCTAATCGGTCGACCGGAAGAACTCCATTCTTCTTGGTCTACGGAGCCGAAGCGGTCTTACCAAGTGATCTTCTGCATAATGCTCCCCGAGTCGAAATCTACAACGAAGCAGAAGCTGAACAAGCGCGGCAGGACGCAGTCGACCTTTTAGAGGAAGAAAGGGAGATGGCTCTGATCCGGTCGACCATCTACCAACAAGATCTGCGCCGTTTCCACGCCCGAAATGTGAGAGGTCGAGCCTTCCAGGAAGGAGATTTGGTTCTCCGAGTGGATCAGCACAAACCACACAAGCTTGCTCCTTCTTGGGAAGGCCCCTTCATAGTCACCAAGGTCCTCCACAATGGGGCGTACCGTCTTTACAACGTCGAGCATAATTTCGACGAGCCCCGAGCTTGGAACGCGGAGCTACTCCGCCCATTCTACACTTAAGTTTTATCATTCGGATGAGTTGCAATAAAGTACTTTTGTAGTTCATGGACCTCAAAATAATAGTGTCATAGTTCCTCCATAATATCTGTCACTTTTTATTTTTGTCCAATGAAATTCCCCTCAGTGGGTGACTTAGCTGCGAATCCGTTTCGCCTAAGTTTGTAAAAATCCTACCGAGTGGTGAGCCAGACTCCCACTCGGAGGCTTAGCTGCGAATCCGTTTCGCCTAAGTTATAAAATCCTACCGAGTGGTAAGCCAGCCTTCCACTCGGAGGCTTAGCTGCAGCCTCGTGCTCGCCTAAGTTATAAAAATCCTACCGAGTGAAGAGCAACCCTCTCACTCGGGGGCTTAGCTGCAGTCCAAGCACTCGCCTAAGTTATAAAAATCCTACCGAGTGAAGAGCAACCCTCTCACTCGGAGGCTTAGCTGCAGCCTCGTGCTCGCCTAAGTTATAAAAATCCTACCGAGTGAAGAGCAACCCTCTCACTCGGGGGCTTAGCTGCAGTCCAAGCACTCGCCTAAGTTGTAAAAATCCTACCGAGTGCAGAGCAACCCTCTCACTCGGAGGCTTAGCTGCAGCCTCATGCTTGCCTAAGTTATAAAAATCCTACCGAGTGAAGAGCAACCCTCTCACTCGGGGCTTAGCTGCAGTCCAAGCACTCGCCTAAGTTGTAAAAATCCTACGAGTGAAGAGCAACCCTCTCACTCGGAGGCTTAGCTGCAGGCCTCGTGCTCGCCTAAGTTATCAAAATCCTACCGAGTGAAGAGCAATCCTCTCACTCGGAGGCTTAGCTGCAGCCTCGTGCTCGCCTAAGTTATCAAAATCCTTCTGAGTGTAGAGCAATCCTCTCACTCGGAGGCTTAGCTGCAGCCTCGTGCTCGCCTAAGTTATCAAAATCCTACCGAGTGAAGAGCAATCCTCTCACTCGGGGGCTTAGCCGCAGCCATGTGCTCGCCTAAGGTATAAAAACCTTGCCGAGTGGAGAGCAACCCTCTCACTCGGGGGCTTAGCTGCAGTCCAAGCACTCGCCTAAGTTGTAAAAATCCTACCGAGTGAAGAGCAACCCTCTCACTCGGAGGCTTAGCTGCAGCCTCGTGCTCGCCTAAGTTATCAAAATCCTACCGAGTGAAGAGCAATCCTCTCACTCGGAGGCTTAGCTGCAGCCTCGTGCTCGCCTAAGTTATCAAAATCCTACCGAGTGAAGAGCAATCCTCTCACTCGGGGGCTTAGCTGCAGCCATGTGCTCGCCTAAGTTATCAAAATCCTACCGAGTGAAGAGCAACCCTCTCACTCGGAGGCTTAGCTGCAGCCCTGTGCTCGCCTAAGGTATAAAAACCCTGCCGAGTGGAGAGCAACCCTCTCATTCGGAGGGCTTAGCTGCAGCCCAGTGCTCGCCTAAGTGGACTAAAGAATAAGTCGATTGCAGTACAGGCACCTTGCTTTGAACCTGCAAAAGACATTCCGAGCCGAAGGCAATCGTATTCAAGCACCAAATCCAAGTTTGAATCGACATCTAAAGGAACCGAAAGTGCTCAGGCGTCAAGCCTGTTAAGGTTTGTCGGTTACAATTCCACTCGGCATACCGAGGCAAATTTAAAGCGTCGAGCCAGAAGAAGTTTTTTACCCCTCCTGTGGAGGGCTGGAAGGTGCAACAAATTCATCAAGGTCAATTCCCGTCGGCGATCCGAGTGGCAGCTGCAAGGAAAGTTTCCATAAAGGACCTGAAGTCGTGCTTCTTGGTATTGGCCACCCGAAGGGCCGCCAGCTTCTCTTCTCGCGCATCTTTGCAGTGGACTCGGGCCAGACACAGAGCGACATCTGCACCACACCGAGCCGAGGACTTCTTCCACTCCTGCACTCGACCAGGGATCGTGTTCAAGCGGGCCATCAGCGACTCAAGGTCATTCTGAAGTGTCTCCTCAGGCCAGAGCGTCGAGTCGATGCGAGATGTGGCGGCCTTCAGCCTTGCGAGATAGTCCACGACAGCTGCAACACGAGACTCCAGTCGGAAAACATCCATGGCAACTTCGTCGTTCACCGGAGAATTGACGGGGTCGAGGTTTGGCTCCAGTCGGCTGGTTTCTTCTTCAAAGTTTTGACAAAATTCTGCAAGGATGATCACTAAGTCAAGGGGATAGTCGAATGGAAAAAGCCACAATTGGAAATATTTGCCAAACATGGAGGTTTACCTTCAAGCATAAGAAACAGCTTCTTGGCAAGGCCACTCAGGAAGGCCTCCAGTTCAGTTTTCTTCTCAGTCAATTTGCTGACTTGGTCGGTCAGGGCAGCTTTATCAGTTTTCAGTCGACTGACCTCCTTGTTGGCAATCCCAAGAGCAGCTTTCAGATTGGTATTGTCTTGTTCGAGCTTGGTGACTGAAGCTAACTTCTCGTCAGCAAGCTTGATCTTCTCAGCTAGCTCAAGGTCTTTCTTCTGCTGGGCCTCCCTTACCTTACCTGCAAGTTACAGCAAGATCAGATTTTGAAACAAGCAAGGGGAAAAGCAGTCGTCAGGGTCTCACCAAACATACCTTCGGTCTCCTCCTTTGCCTTTGTCAGCTTCTCCTGAACCAGCTTCAAGCTCAGCTCGACTTGAGTATGTTTTTGTTCCAGCTCTGAGTAGCGAGCCACAAGATCACAGGAGTTCTGCGAAGAACCAATCGACTAAATGTCAAATATAATTCACTTCCGAGTGAAAAAGGGAAAAACACACGTTTCTAAGACTACAGCCAAATACAAGCATTCGACCGTAGTCTCGGGGACTACACCCAGTGGGTGCACTCAGCGTGCCCCCACTAATCCCGATGAAGACAAAGTCGACCAGTCGACCTCAAAAAAAAAGAGATGCATTCTCTAAGACTGTGATCAACTGCAAGCAGTCGACCACAGTCTCGGGGACTACACCCAGTGGGTGCACTCAGCGTGCCCCCACCGGTTTGTGAAATCCAGTCGACATAGTCGACTGAAAGAAAAATTGACGTCATAAAGCCTAAGGCCGACTGCCAGCAGTCGACCTTAGCCTTGGGGACTACACCCAGTGGGTGCACTCAGCGTGCCCCCACCGGTTTGTGAAATCCAGTCGACCAGTCGACTGACAGAAAGATTGACATCATAAAGCCTAAGGCCGACTGCCAGCAGTCGACCTTAGCCTTGGGGACTACACCCAGCGGGTGCACTCAGCGTGCCCCCGCTAACACGGAGTTTATTCGACACACCCACTGGGTGACTACTATAAATTCCGGAAAAGAAAAGTTTTTGGTAGCATATCCAACAGAACAAACAGTGGTCGACTGACCTGGACATTGCTTTGGAGGGCAGAACTGGCGTCATAAGCTGCCTGGCTCGCATCCCGGATGGTCTTCAGCTGCTCCATCATGAGTCCCGCCTGGCGTATTGCCTCCTTCGCTGCGCCAGCTTGGTCCTCTGGGACGTGGTGCGTCGTGAAGAGGGAGGGCTGCTGAGCACTCGTCAGTGGATTTGCGAAGGACACCGTGTGTCGAGTGGTGTTCTCTTCCTCCACAGTCAGAATCTCAGGCGCCGTCACATCCTGAGGCACCTTACTGGCGGACGCTTTCCGACTCCTCCTGCGTGTCAGTGGTTCTTCATCCTCGTCGTCGTCAGGGAGATTGATAACAGTGTTGGGTGGAGCTGCGGAGAAGAATCAGGATCAGAGATCGCGAGTCAGTCGACTAAGAACGGTGTTAAGAATACAGTACCTGGGTTCGAAGTTGCTGCATCCTCCATCTCGTGGTCGTCAGCCCGAGCTGAGGTTTCAGAAGTAGCAGCACTGCAACTCCAAAGGATCAGTCGACTAACTTCAGCGTCGACCAGAGATAAAGTTCACACAGAATAAGAAAATATGAGCAGCACAGTTACCCTGATATGGTGGGGATGGACACCTTCATCTTCGGCAAGAGTTTGATCGGCTTCGACGAGGCCGCCCTGGGCTGCTTCGGCGCCCTTTCAGTCGGCACCGGAGAGGTGGTCCGAGGGCGCTTGGTCGACTGAGTGGCGGTCACAACCCCCTTACCACGTTCGGTCGAAGGGTCGTGGACAAGCTTCGACCGCCTTTCTGAGCGCGGCGGTACGACCTCCTCCTCCTCCTCTTCCTCGTCCTCGACGTCGTCTTCATCACCGACATCATCATCATCGTCGTCATCATCCTCTGCAACATCCGAGTCCCATTCCTCCTCTTCCTGGCTCTCGCCCCCGCTCGCCTCGCCCTCCTCAGTCGAAGCTTGTGCCCCATTGGGCATCGAGTACAGCTCGGTGAGGGCCTAGCAGATGCCCAGACAAGGATCAGTCGACCAGTCGGCAGGGTTAACAGAAATGAATACGACGAGGGCGCAGTGGAGAGCAGAGCAAGTGTACCTTGTTTGAGTCGCTGTTGTGGTCGAGTGGAGGAATCCTTCTGGCTCCGCGTGGGTTGTCCTTGTTTCCGGTGACGGCTGCCATCCATCTTTCCAGAGTGACATCGTCGACTGCTTCTGGATGGACTCTAGTCTCGTCTTCGGTCCCACAGTACAACCACATGCAGTGGCTCCGGAACTGGAGAGGCTGGATGCGACGCCTGAGGAAAACCTCCAGGAGGTCCATGCCCGTCACTCCCTCCCGAACCAACTGCACCACGCGCTCCATCAACATCTTCACGTCAGCTTTCTCCTCCGGAATCAGCTTCAGAGGGGAAGGCTTGCTCACTCGGTCCATGGTGAACGGAGGGAGTCCACTCGACTGCCCTGGCGTCGACTGGACCTGGCAGTAGAACCAAGTCGACTGCCAGCCTCTGACGGACTCGGGAAAGGTCATGGGCGGGAAGGTGCTCTTATTCCTCACCTGAATCCCCAGGCCTCCGCACATTTGGACGACTCGGGTTCTCTCATCACCTGGGCTCGCCTTCTTCACGGTCTGAGATCGACACGTGAATATATGTTTGAACAAACCCCAGTGCGGTCGACAGCCCAAGAAACCCTCACACATGGACACGAACGCGGCAAGATAGGCAATGGAGTTTGGGGTAAAGTGGTGGAGCTGCGCTCCGAAGAAGTTCAAAAAGCCACGAAAGAAAACACTCGGCGGCAAGGAAAACCCGCGATCAACATGGGTGGCCAAAAGCACACACTCACCCTCTTCTGGCTGGGGCTGCCACTCCTTCCCCGGAAGCCTCGCAGCTCCGTGGGGGATCAAGCCCTCGTTGGCCATGTCGAGGATGTCATTCTCAGTGATGGTCGACTGGATCCAGTCTCCTTGGACCCAGCCTTTCGGCAGGCGGGATCTGGACGAGGACCCTCCGCGGCTGGTGGATCTCCCCTTCGCCTTCTCCGACGCCGACGCCTTCTTTGCACGCTCCAGCGCCGCCGTCTTCTCCTTGGCCATGGTCGCCGGCGAGATGCGCGAAGGGAAGTGGTGCGGGGGCGAGAGCGAGCACGCTGAGCAGGGAGGAAGGAAGCAGAGAGAGGGGGAGAATGCTAAGGCGCAGCACAGAAATCCTCGCCGGGCACATTTATAAGGTCCCTTCCGAGTGGATGACAGGTGGGCCCGGTCGATCTAATCATATCTGGAACAGTTATGCAGACGGGATACGTGGCGAAAAAGGCGGCGCGGAGATCGAGGCGTCCATGCCCCGTCCCATCCGAACGCCGCGGTCCGCCCCGCTTCGCGCGCGCCCCCAAATTTCGCATCCCGCGGAATCCGCGAGCAACAAATCAGTCTGTCAGGCGCGGTGTTTCCGGCGATCCGTCGCTCGGAGATCGTCGAAGCCTGAAAGATCACTCGACGCAAAAACAGAATGGATCAAGTCGACTGAAGGCAAGTTGTTTCCTGTCGACAAAGGGATTCTTTGGTCCAGAACAGCGCACAACCGGAGCGCAAAGGTTAATCGGAAACGACATCAACTCCTTCTTCACTCGAAGCCTCAATCCATTCGGGGGCTAATGATGGGGTTATGTACCTAGGGTAGGGTCATGGACCTGATCCAAGTAACTTACCCCAGGACATCCTTAGAAGAGGTCGCCTTCCAGTCGACCAACGAGGATTCACTCGACTGGCCTGAAGGACTCGACCACGAAGACTCACTCGACCACCAGGAGGTCAAGAGGCACTCTGCACTGCAACGGCCTGTAATCAAGTAGACTTTATGATAGTAAAGGCCTTTATGTGGGGCGTTACCAGTAACGCCCTAGACTTAACTCACCTTAAACCCTCTCCTACGTGGGCTGGCTGGGGTCCTGGCGCACTCTATATAAGCCACCCCCCTCCACAGGCAGAAGGGTTCGGCACCTTGTAGTTCATACACTCATAATCCACTCGACCGCCTCCGGGCTCCGAGACGTAGGGCTGTTACTTCTTCCGAGAAGGGCCTGAACTCGTACATCCTTTGTGCTTACAACCTCTCCATAGCTAGGACCTTGCCTCTTCATACCTACCCCCCACTCTACTGTCAGGCTTAGAACCACGACAGCAGGCACTCATAGCTGAGGATGGAGATGATGGGGATATGATGCTGATGTGCGAGCTGGTGGACAAGGAGGATTCAGATGATCATGGTCAGCTAGACACGGGTCCGGTGAGCACATTCGCGCCAGGGAACCCAGGCGAAGTCGTGGCACCAGAGGTCCATGACGCAAGTGATGATGAAGTGGTCACACTAAAAGCAGGCGAAGACATGGCGCCAGAAGTCCATGACAAAATGCATGATGGTGTCTTGGCGCTAGAAATAGGGGAAGATGTGGCGCTAGATGACCACGACATGCGGCGAGCTGCACCCGGGCCACACAAGTATGTCGCATACATTATTGTGTCAAGCAGTGTAGCAGCGGGTTGCGAAGACGCCGCGAGCCGCAGCACATCCGATGTGGCGAGTGGGGCCGTCAGTGGCGCTCTGTGCGAGACAGCAAGCGGCAAGCCAGCCATCTCGTATGAGAAGGCAGCCAGCACAAGGGGTTGCACGGAGGCTGCAGCAAGCTTTCCACAAGGAAGCCTAATATCACGTGGAGGCCTAGTGCATGGTCTAGAACGTGAGTATATTCGAGAATTTTATGTGCTTAGGGTGATAATTTCTTAGGGACGATGTCAACACTCCATCGTCCATTTTATGTGCTTAGGGTGATAATTTCTATATCGGCCATGTTTATGCTTAGGGCGATATTCTATATCGGCCATTGATTTTAATTTCTTGTTCACATCATACCTTGTAACCGGTTACCACCAATTGGCTTTAAAGAGATGGGAATGAACCCGTTCCTTGTAGCACTAAGGAAATCAAACTTCGAGAGGTCACGCCCTGTTAAGCAAGTAACATCGGGATGATTCCAATCCACCGATGCATCGGCCAAAGCAACACAAGCCGAATTATCTGCGTGGATGATTTCTACCTCATCATTGATCCATTGTATTAAAAATTGATGCATGGTAGATGGCACACATTGGTTAGCATGAACCCAATCGCGACCTAATATAACATTATAGTTACCTTGCACCTCGGCGATGAAGAATGTGGTGGCCACAGTTTTGCTTCCCACAGTGAGTTCCATGCACATCACACCTTTGGCCTCTGTCTTTTCTTTACCCTCGAATCCATTAAGTACCATATTGGTCTTCATCAATGCATCATCATCTAACCCCAACTTTTTGAAGACCGAGTAGGGCATAAGATTTACCACATCACCACCATCAACGAGCATCCTAGCAACCGGCGATCCGTTAATATGACCTTTGAGGTACAATGGCTTCAAGTGTTTCACCGGTTCTCTTGGCTTCTCGAAAATAGTATTCTTAGGACCAAAATTCAGCTGGGCTACCTCCCCTTCTTCACCTATAGCACGAAACTCGGCAGGTAAGTAATATACCATATTAATATCCATACCTTCCCGAACCGGCGTAGATTCATAATCCACCATCTCATCTTCATCTCCCAATGTGTATATTGGGCTTAAAGATTCCTCAATTGAAGGGGATGTTTCAGGTAGTGTGGACGATGTAATAGGGGTCGCATCATCCTCTTTTGGTGGTGAAGGTGTTGCTGCATCTAATATAGAAGTATCTGTGTTTTGTTTTTGTTTAGGCCTCCACACTTGTTTTGTGAGTGCTATGGGCCGAATTTCACTAAAAAATTCGTCCCTTTGCCTCTCCTCGTTGTGTTCTACCTTCTCGTGGTTCCTCATGCATTGTAATCCCCTTTTCATGGTCTTAGTTAAACCGGGAGGACACCACTTAGGTTGAGTATATTTGGGATCCCTTGGTTTGGCCTTGCTTGTGCTCGCCTCATGGTCATCAACCATGGAACCCTGCTGAACAATAACAATATCACCATTAGAAGTAGCCAGATTACCAACCGCCTTTTTGATCTCCTTTTGCTTGTCGCATTCTGAAATTTCCACATTAGGTGACTTAACACGCCACACTTTTTTATTGGCCTTACTTGGAGAATTTTTTGTTGGCCGATTAGCACCATAACTGAAACGACCTTGCGTGGGATAATAAAGCCTCTCGCGCGCAGGACTTCTAGGTGCTGTCCACCCCATATAGAAAGCATAAGGAGCCATTGGGAGCTGCCCCCATCCTCCATTGAAGTCTCTCATGTAATATGGCGCATAGGAGGGTTGTGACATCCATGTGTCGGCGCCCATGACCATATGGCCTTGCATAGCTTCAAAACTCTTGCTCCGGAAGTGATCTCGAACGCTTCGAATGTGATGGCCGATTAGAGCTAGAACCGGCCGCTTGACTTGCATATTTGGATAGCAGCATATCAAAAGTTGGCTTGATTCGCTTGCGCTTAGCTTCACTCTTTCCCCACTTGCCAACTTCTGAATTCTTGGGCTTGATATATTTAACATCAATATCTTCTTATACTTGTGGTTGCCCCCCGATGCGGGATTTTTTATGGTGATCTTCAATACTTCCTTGCCATCGGGTTGCTTATCTGCACAACCTCTCTTCCAAGACTTGTCGCCCTCCTTGCCTTTCCTGGGTTCACAATAACAACATTATATTTATTAGCAGATTCGGCTATGCTAGGTCGAATGAACATTTTCTTTCCCTCCAAGTCCATGGTGTTTATCGGAAAGGGTTGTTTATCAACTTGCATCTTAGCAAAATTCAGTTGTCCATCATTAATGGCCAATTGTATCTGTCGTCGAAAAACATTGCAATTGTTAGTAGCATGAGAAAATTAATTATGGTATTTGCAATAAGCGCGCCGTTTTAGCTCATCAAATGGCGGTATGGGTGTGTGATATTCTAATCATCTTATCCTGCAACAGAGCATCAAATATCTTATCACACTTAGATATATCAGATGTAAACCTCATCTCCTCATCACGATTCTTGCGAATCGGCTTAAGAGCATGGCATGTATAGGGTTTGGCCTTTGAGGACCAAACAAACTCAGTAGTATAAACATCAACCTCATCGTCCGAATTATCATCATTGTGTCAACCATATCATTCTAGGACGATCGATTGTAGACCTATGAATTCTCTTTACTTCGACTCTCTTGAGCCAAAGCTTTTTGTAAGACTTGATTAATGCTCAAAAACTCATAACTTTCTAGCCTCTCTTTAATGTGAGTTTTCAAACCATTAAGAACAAGATCTGCCAAGTCTCTCTCAGTTATCACTAAAATATAACATCAATTTTTTATGTCTCTAAATCTCTTGACATAATCGGTGACCGATTCATCATGTTTTTTGCCTAACCGATGTAAGATGTGACAACTTTAGCTCATTATCGCCGCCTATAAAAATGATTCATGAACTTTTGCTGTAATTACGACCATAAGAGAATTGAGCCATGTGGTAAAGCAGCAAACCATGAAAATGCGGTGCCAGTTAAAGACAAGGGAGATAAACGCACTTTCAACTCTTCTATGGAACCTGCTTCACCCACTGTGCTAGATACTGACTCACTGCTCCCAAGTTGTTTTCGTACCCTCACCACTAAATTTAACAAAATCAGGAACCTTATAACCTTGAGGGTAAGAAATTGCATCCAAGTATTCAGGATAAGGCTTTTGATACACACGACTCTTTACTTTCGGCTCGTTTCCAAAAGTTTCTAGAAATATCTTATGCAAATCCTCCCTTAATTTAGCTAAAATTGGATCCGAGGTAGATGAAGGATGTTGTGGCAATGACATAGGAGCAACCTGAGTACTAGCTATTGGTGCAACTTGTGGGCTAAGGGCGCCGGACCATAATTCGGCAGAAGACCAAACATGCTTGCGCCTATGGGTGGTGTGACAAAGTGATTCGGTGTTGACGCCGAATTGGGTACACTCATAATAGGATTAGGATATGTGTTGGGGAACGTTGCAGAAAATAAAAAAAATTCTATGCTTCACCAAGATCAATCTATGGAGTTCATTCTAGCAACGAGAGAGAGGAGTGCATCTACATTACCCTTGTAGATCGCGAGCGTAAGCGTTCAAGAGAACGGGTTGAGGAGTCGTACTCATTGTGATCCAAATCACCGATGATCCTAGTGCGAACGGACAGCACCTCGGCATTCAACGCACGTACGGTTGGGGAAGACGTCTCCTCCTCTTGATCCAGCAAGGGGAAGGAGAGGTTGATGGAGATCCAGCAGCACAACAGCGATGGTGGTGGAAAGCAGCGGCGATCTCGGCAGGCTTCGCCAAGCTCAGCGAGAGGGAGAGTGGTACGAGGGGGAAGGGAGGCGCCAGGACTAGAGGTGCGACTGCCCTCCCTCCCCCTCTTTATATAGGTGCCTAGGGGGGTTGCCAGCCTGGAGATCCCATCTCCAAGGGGGGGGGCGGCCTAGGGGGGACTCGCCCCCAAGTCAAGTGGGGCGCCCCCCCCCCCCACCCCTAGGTTTCCAAACACTAGGTGCAGGGGAGGCCAAGGGGGCGCACCAGCCCACCAGGGGCTGGTTCCCTTCCCTTTCAGTCCACGTGGCCCTCCAGGATAGGTGGCCCCACCTAGTGGACCCCCGGGACCCTTTCGGTGGTCCCGGTACAATACCAAGTGACCCCCGAAACTTTCCCGGTGGTAGAAACTGGACTTCCTATATAGAATTCTTTACCTCCGGACCATTCCGGAACTCTTGTGACGTTCGGGATCTCATCCGGGACTCCGAACAACTTTCAGGTTTCCGCATACTAATATCTCTACAACCCTAGCGTCACCGAACCTTAAGTGTGTAGACCCTACGGGTTCGGGAGACATGCAGACATGACCGAGACGACTCTCCGGTCAATAACCAACAGCGGGATCTAGATACCCATGTTGGCTCCCACATGCTCCTCGATGATCTCATCGGATGAACCACGATGTCGAGGATTCAAGTAACCCCGTATACAATTCCCTTTGTCAATAGGTACGTTACTTGCCCGAGATTCGATCATCGGTATCCCAATACCTTGTTCAATCTCGTTACCGGCAAGTCACTTTACTTGTACCGTAATGCATGATCCCGTGACCAAAAACTTGATCACATTGAGCTCATTATGATGATGCATTATCGAGTGGGCCTAGAGATACCTCTCCGTCATACGGAGTGACAAATCCCAGTCTCGATCCGTGTCAACCCAACAGATACTTTGGGGATACCTGTAGTATACCTTTATAGTCACCCAGTTATGTTGTGACGTTTGGTACACTCAAAGCACTCCTACGGTATCCGGAAGTTACACGATCTCATGGTCTAAGGAAATGATACTTGACATTGGAAAAGCTCTAGCAAACGAACTACACGATCTTGTGCTATGCTTAGGATTGGGTCTTGTCCATCACATCATTCTCCTAATGATGTGATCCCATTATCAACGACATCCAATGTCCATAGTCAGGAAACCATGATTATCTGTTGATCAACAAGCTAGTCAACTAGAGGCTTACTAGGGACATGTTGTGGTCTATTTATTCACACATGTATTACGATTTACGGATAACACAATTATAGCATGAATAATAGACAATTACCATGAACAAGGAAATATAATAATAATCATTTTATTATTGCCTCTAGGGCATATTTCCAACAGTCTCCCACTTGCACTAGAGTCAATAATCTAGTTACATTGTGATGAATCGAACACCCATAGAGTTTTGGTGTTGATCATGTTTTGCTCGCGGAAGAGGTTTAGTCAACGGATCTGCGACATTCAGATCCGTATGCACTTTGCAAATATCTATGTCTCCATCTTGAAAATTTTCACGAATGGAGTTGAAGCGGCGCTTGATGTGCCTGGTCTTCTTGTGAAACCTAGGCTCCTTGGCAAGGGCAATAGCTCCAGTGTTGTCACAGAAGAGTTGATTGGCCCCGACGCATTGGGTATGACTCCTAGGTCGGTGATGAACTCCTTCACCCAAATCGCTTCATGCGCTGCCTCCGAGGCTGCCATGTACTCCGCTTCACATGTAGATCCGCCACGACGCTCTGCTTGCAAGCTGCACCAGCTTACTGCTCCACCATTCAACATATACACGTATCCGGTTTGTGACTTAGAGTCATCCAGATCTGTGTCGAAGCTAGCATCGACGTAACCCTTTACGACGAGCTCTTCGTCACCTCCATAAACGAGAAACATATCCTTCGTCCTTTTCAGGTACTTCAGGATATTCTTGACTGCTGTCCAGTGTTCCTTGCCGGGATTACTTTGGTACCTTCCTACCAAACTTACGGCAAGGTTTACATCAGGTCTGGTACACAGCATGGCATACATAATAGATCCTATGGCTGAGGCATAGGGGACGACACTCATCTTTTCTCTATCTTCTGCCGTGGTAGGGCATTGAGCTGAGCTCAATTTCACACCTTGCAACACAGGCAAGAACCCCTTCTTGGACTGATCCATATTGAACTTCTTCAATATCTTATCAAGGTATGTGCTTTGTGAAAGACCTATGAGGCGTCTCGATCTATCCCTATAGATCTTGATGCCTAATATGTAAGCAGCTTCTCCAAGGTCCTTCATTGAAAAACACTTATTCAAGTAGGCCTTAATGCTGTCCAAAAGTTATATATCATTTCCCATCAAAAGTATGTCATCTACATATAATATGAGAAATGCTATAGAGCTCCCACTCACTTTCTTGTAAACGCAGGCTTCTCCATAAGTCTGCATAAACCCAAACGATTTGATCATCTCATCAAAGCGAATGTTCCAACTCCGAGATGCTTGCACCAGCCCATAAATGGATCGCTGGAGCTTGCATACCTTGTTAGCATTCTCAGGATCGACAAAACCTTCCGGCTGCATCATATACAGTTCTTCCTTAAGATAGCCGTTAAGGAATGCCGTTTTGACGTCCATTTGCCATATCTCATAATCATAGTATGCGGCAATTGCTAACATGATTCAGACGGACTTCAGCTTCGCTACGGGAGAGAAAGTCTCATCATAGTCAACCCCTTGAATTTGCCGATAACCCTTAGCGACAAGTCAAGCTTTATAGATGGTAACATTACCATCCACGTCCGTCTTCTTCTTAAAGATCCATTTATTTTCTATCGCTCGCCGATCATCGGGCAAGTCTGTCAAAGTCCATACTTTGTTTTCATACATGGATCCTATCTCGGATTGCATGGCTTCAAGCCATGTGTTGGAATCTGGGCCCGCCATTGCTTCTTCATAGTTCGAAGGTTCACCGTTGTCTAACAACATGATTTCCAGGACAGGGTTGCCATACCACTCTGGTGTGGAACGTGTCCTTGTGGACCTACGAAGTTCAGTAGCAACTTGATCCAAAGTACCTTGATCATCATCATTAATTTCCTCTCCAGTTGGTGTAGGCACCACAGGAACATCTTCCCGAGCTACACTACTTTCCGGTTCAAGAGGAAGTACTTCATCGAGTTCTACTTTCCTCCCACTTACTTCTTTCGAGAGAAACTCTTTCTCCATAAAGGACCGTTCTTGGCAACAAAGATCTTGCCTCGGATCTAAGGTAGAAGGTATACCCAATGGTTTCCTTAGGGTATCCTATGAAGACGCATTTTTCTGACTTGAGTTCGAGCTTTTCAGGTTGAAGTTTCTTGACATAAGCATTGCATCCCCAAACTTTTAGAAATGACAGCTTAGGTTTCTTCCCAAACCATTATTCATACGGTGTCGTCTCAATGAATTTAGACGGTCCCCTATTTAAAGTGAATGTAGCTGTCTCTAGAACGTATCCCCAAAATGATAGCGGTAAATCGGTGAGTGACATCATAGATCGCACCATATCCAATAGAGTGCGATTACGATGTTCGGACACACCATTACGCTGAGGTGTTCCAGGCGGCGTGAGTTGTGAAACAATTCCATATTTCCTTAAGTGCGTACCAAATTTGTGACTTAAATATTCTCCTTCACGATCTGATTGTAAGAACTTTATTTTTCGATCACGTTGGTTCTGTACCTCATTCTGAAATTCCTTGAACTTTTCAAAGGTCTCAGACTTGTGTTTCATCAAGTAGACATACCATATCTACTTAAGTCATCAGTGAGACTGAGAATATAATGATAGCCTCCGTGAGCCTCAACGCTCATTGGACCGCACACATCAGTATGTATGATTTCCAATAAGTTGGTTGCTCGCTCCATTGTTTCGGAGAACGGAGTCTTGGTCATTTTGCCCATGAGGCATGGTTCGCATGTGTCAAATGATTCATAATCAAGAGACTCTAAAAGTCCATCAGCATGGAGTTTCTTCATGCGCTTGACACCAATGTGACCAAGGCGGCAGTGCCACAAGTATGTGGGACTATCGTTATCAACCTTACATCTTTTGGTATTCACACTATGAATATGTGTAACATCACGTTCGAGATTCATCAAGAATAAACCATTGACCAGCGGGGCATGACCATAAAACATATCTCTCATATAAATAGAACAACCATTATTCTTGGATTTAAATGAGTAGCCATCTCGTATTAAACGAGATCCAGATACAATGTTCATGCTCAAAGCTGGCACTAAATAATAATTATTGAGGTTTAAACATAATCTCGTACGTAAATGTAGAGGTAGCGTTGTCGTGGTTCTAAGCCTGACAGTAGAGTGGGGGGTAAGTATGGAGAGGCAAGGTCCTAGCTATGGAGAGGTTGTAAACACAAGAGATGTACGAGTTCAGGCCCTTCTCGGAGGAAGTAAAAGCCCTACGTCTCGGAGCCCAGAGGCGGTCGAGTGGATTATGTGTATATGAGTTACAAGGTGCCGAACCCCTCTACCTGTGGAGGGGGGTGGCTTATATAGAGTGCGCCAGGACCCCAGCCAGCCCACGTAGGAGAGGGTTTAAGGTGAGTTATGTCCGGGGCGTTACTGGTAACGCCCCACATAAAGTGTCTTTACTATCATAAAGTCTACTTAATTACAGGCCGTTGCAGTGCAGAGTGCCTCTTGACCTTCTGGTGGTCGAGTGAGTCTTCGTGGTCGAGTCCTTCAAGTCAGTCGAGTGAGTCCCTCGTTGGTCGACTGGAAGGTGACCTCTTCTAAGGGTGTCCTTGGCCAGGGTACTTAGATCAGGTCTGTGACCCTACCCTAGGTACGTGACCCCATCATTAGCCCCCGAATGGATTGAGGCTTCGAGTGAGGAAGGAGTTGATGTTATTTCCGATTAACTTTTGCACACTGGTCGTGCGTTGTTCTGGACCAAAGAATCTCTTCGTTGATAGTGACCAACTTGTCTTCAGTCGACTCGATCCATTCTCTTCTTTCGTCGAGTGATCTTGGAGCTATGACGATTTCCGAGCGACGAATCGCAGGAAACCCCGCGTCTGACAGACCGGTCTGCCGTTCGCGGATTCCGCGGGATGCGAAATTTGGGGAAGCGCGCGAAGCGGAGCGGACCGCGGCGTTCGGATGGGACGGGATATAGATGCCTCGATCTCCGCGCCGCTTCTTCGCCATGTATCCCGCCTGCATAACTGTTCCTGGATATGATTAGATCGATCGGGCCCACCTGTCATCCACTCGGAAGGGACCTTATAAATGCGCCCGGCGAGGGTTTTTTGTACAGTGCCTCAGCATTCTCCTTCTCTGCTCCCTTCGTCTCCGCCCGACGCGCTCGCTCTCGCCTTCGCCCAACCTCTCCTCGCGCGCCTCGCTGGCAACCATGGCCAAGGAGAAGACGGCGGCGCTGGAACGCGCGAAGAAGGCGTCGGCGACGGAGAAGGTGAAGAGGAGATCCACCAGCCGCGGCGGGTCTTCGTCTAGATCCCGCCTGCCGAAGGGCTGGGTCCAAGGAGATTGGATCCAGTCGACCATCACGAAGAAAGATCTCCTCGACATGGCCAATGAGGGCTTGATCCCCCATGGAGCTGCGAGGCTTCCGGGGAAGGAGTGGCAGCCCCAGCCAGAAGAGGGTGAGTGCGTGCTCTTGGCCACCCATGTTGATCGTGGGTTTTCTTTGCCGCCGAGTATTTTCTTCCGTGGTTTCTTGAACTTCTTTGGAGCGCAGCTCCACCACTTTACCCCAAATTCTATCGCCTATCTTGCCGCGTTCGTGTCCATGTGTGAGGGTTTTCTGGGCTGTCGACCGCACTGGGGCTTGTTCAAGCATATATTCACGTGTCGCTCTCAGACCGTGAAGAAGGCGAGCCCAGGCGACGAAAGAACCCGAGTCGTCCAAATGTGTGGGGGCCTGGGGATCCAGGTGAGGAATAAGAGCACCTTCCCAGCCATGACTTTTCCCGAGTCAGTCAGAGGCTGGCAGTCGACCTGGTTCTACTGCAGGATCAGTCGACGTCGGGGCAGTCGAGTGGACTCCCTCAGTTTACCATGGACCGAGTGAACAAGCCCTCCTCTCTGAAGTTGATTCCGGAGGAGAAAGCTGACGTGAAGATGTTGATGGAGCGCGTGGTACAGTTGGTTCGGGAGGGAGTGACGGGCATGGATCTCCTGGAGGTTTTCCTTAGGCGTCGTATCCAGCCCCTTCAGTTCCGGAGCCACTGCATGTGGTTGTACTGTGGGACTGAAGACGAGACTCGAGTCCATCCAGAAGTAGTCGACGATGTCACTCTGGAAAGATGGATGGCCGCCGTTACCGGAAACAAGGATAACCCACGCGGAGCCAGAAGGATTCCTCCACTCGACCACAACAGTGATCCAAACAAGGTATGCCTGCTCTGCTCTCCACTGTGTTCTTGTCATATTCATTTCTGTTTATTCTGCCAATTGGTCGATTGATCCTTGTCTTGATGTCTATCAGGCCCTCACCGAGCTGTACTCGATGCCCAATGGAGCACAGGCTCCGACTGAGGAGGGTGAGGCGAGTGGGGGCGAGAGCCAGGAGGAGGAGGAATGGGACTCGGACGTTGCTGAGGATGATGATGACGATGACGACGATGACGGTGATGAAGATGACGCTGAAGACGAGGAAGAAGAGGAGGAGGAGGTCGTACCACCGCGCTCAGAAAGGCGGTCGAAGCTTGTCCACGACCCTTCGACTGAACGTGGCAAGGGGGTTGCGACCGTTGCACAGTCGACCAAGCGCCCTCGGACCACCTCTCCGGCGCCGACTGAAAAGGCGCCGAAGCAGCCCCGGGCGGCTCCGTCGAAGCCGACCAAGCTCCTGCCGAAGATGAAGGTGTCCATCCCCACCATATCAGGGTAATCATGCTGCTTAAGTCTTCTTATTTTGTGTGAACTTTGTCTCTGGTTGACGCTGAAGTTAGTCGACTGATTCTTTGGAGTTGCAGTGCTGCTACTTCTGAGACCTCAGCCCGGGCTGATGACCATGAGATGGAGGACGCAGCAACCTCAAAACCAGGTACTATATTCTTAACGCCGTTTTTAGTCGACTGACTCATGATCTCTAATCCTGATTCTTCTCTGTAGCTCCACCCAATGTTGTTATCACTCTCCCTGATGATGATGAGGATGAGGAACCGCTGAAGCGCAGAAAGAGTAGGAAAGCGTCTGCCAGCAGGGTGCCCCAGGATGTGACGGCGCCTGAGACTCTGATTGCGGAGGAAGAGAATACCACTCGACACACTGTGTCCTTCGCAGATCCACTGACGAGTGCTCAGCAGCCCTCCCTCTTCACGATGCACCACGTCCCAGAGGACCAAGCTGGCGCCGCGAAGGAGGCGATACGCCAGGCAGGGATCATGATGGAGCAGTTAAGGACCATCCGGGATGCGAGCCAGGCAGCTTACGACGCTAGTTCCGCCCTTCAAAGCAATGTTCAGGTCAGTCGACCACCGCCTGTTCTGTTAAGATATGCTACCAAAAACTTTTCTTTCCAGAATTTATAGTAGTCACCCACTGGGTGTGTCGACTTAGACTCCGTGTTAGAGGGGGCACGCTGAGTGCACCCGCTGGGTGTAGTCCCCAAGGCTAAGGTCGACTGCTGGCAGTCGGCCTTAGGCTTTATAATTTCAGTCTTTGCGTCATTCGACTATGTCGACTGGATTTCGCAAACTGGTCGACTGGTCGACTCTGTCTTCAATAGGATTAGTGGGGGCACGCTGAGTGCACCCACTGGGTGTAGTCCCCGAGACTGTGGTCGACTGCTTGCAGTCGATTACAGTCTTAAAGGATACATCTCTCTCTCTTTTTTTTGAGGTCGACTGGTCGACTCTATCTTCGATAGGATTAGTGGGGGCACGCTGAGTGCACCCACTGGGTGTAGTCCCCGAGACTACGGTCGAATGCTTGTATTCGGCTGTAGTCTTAGAAACATGTGATTTTTCCTTTTTCACTCGGAAGTGAATTATATTTGACATTTAGTCGATTGGTTCTTCGCAGAACTCCTGTGATCTTGTGGCTCGCTACTCTGAGCTGGAAAACAAGCACACGCAGCTCGAGCTGAACTTGAAGCTGGTTCAGGAGAAACTAACGAAGGCAAAGGAGGAGACCGAAGGTATGTTTGGTGAGACCTTGACGACTGCTTTTCCCTTTGTTTGCTTCAAAATCTGATCTTGCTGTAACTTGCAGGTAAGGTAAGGGAGGCCCAACAGAAGAAAGACCGTGAACTGGATGAGAAGATCAAGCTTGCTGACGAGAAGTTAGCTTCAGTCACCAAGCTTGAACAAGACAATACCAATGTGAAAGCTGCTCTTGGGATCGCCAACAAGGAGGTCAGTCGACTGAAAGCTGATAAAGCTGCCCTGACCGACCAAGTCAGTAAGTTGACTGGGAAGAAAAATGATCTGGAGGCCTTCCTGAGTGGTCTTGCCAAGAAGCTGTTTCTTATGCTTGAAGGTAAACCTCTATGCTAGGCAATTATTTCCAATCGTGGTTTTTCCATTCGACCATCACCTTGACTCGGTGATCGTCCTTGCAGAATTTTGTCAAAACTTTGAAGAAGAAACTAGCCGGCTGGAACCAAACCTCGACCCCGTCAATTCTCCGGTGAACGACGAAGTTGCCATGAATGTTTTCCGACTGGAGTCCCGTGTTGCAGCTGCCGTGGACTATCTTGCAAGGCTGAAGGTCGCCACATCTCGCATCGACTCGACGCTCTGGCCCGGGGAGACACTTCAGAATGACCTTGAGTCGCTGATGGCTCGCTTGAACACGATCCCTGGTCGAGTGCAGGAGTGGAAGAAGTCCTCGGCTCGGTGCGGTGCAGATGTTGCTCTGTGTCTGGCCCGAGTCCACTGCAAAGATGCGCGAGAAGAGAAGCTGGCGGCCCTCCGGGTGGCCAACACCAAGAAACACGACTTCAGGTCCTTTATGGAAACTTTCCTTGCGGCTGCCACTCGGATCACAGACGGAATTGATCTTGATGAGTTTGTTGCACCTTCCAGCCCTCCGCAGGAGGGGTAAAAAACTTCTTCTAAGCTCGACGCTTTAAATTTGCCTCGGTATGCCGAGTGGAATTGTAACCGATAAACCTTAACGGGCTTAGCGCCTGAGCACTTTCGGTTCCTTTAGATATCGATTCGAACTTGAATTTGGTGCTTGAATATGATTGCTTTTGGCTCGAAATGTCTTTTGCAGGTTCAAAGCAGGGCGCCTTTATTGTAATCGACTTATTCCTTAGTCCACTTAGGCGAGCACTGGGCTGCGGCTAAGCCTCCGAGTGGAAGTCCGGCTTACCACTCAGTAGGATTTCGATAACTTAGGCGAGTACTTGGACTGCAGCTAAGCCTCCGAGTGGAAGTCCGGCTTACCACTCGGTAGGATTTTTATAACTTAGGCGAGTGCTTGGACTGCAGCTAAGCCCCCGAGTGAGAGGTTTGCTCTTCACTCGGTAGGATTTCGATAACTTAGGCGAGTTCTTGGACTGCAGCTAAGCCCCCGAGTGAGAGGTTTGCTCTTCACTCGGTAGGATTTTTTACAAACTTAGGCGAGCACAGGGCTGCAGCTAAGCCTCCGAGTGAGAGGTTTGCTCTTCACTCGGTAGGATTTCGATAACTTAGGCGAGTACTTGGACTGCAGCTAAGCCTTCGAGTGAGAGGTTTGCTCTTCACTCGGTAGGATTTTCGATAACTTAGGCGAGTACTTGGACTGCAGCTAAGCCTCCGAGTGAGAGGTTTGCTCTTCACTCGGTAGGATTTTTGATAACTTAGGCGAGCACAGGGCTGCAGCTAAGCCCCCGAGTGGAAGTCTGGCTTACCACTCGGTAGGATTTCGATAACTTAGGCGAGTACTTGGACTGCAGCTAAGCCTCCGAGTGAGAGGTTTGCTCTTCACTCGGTGGATTTCGATAACTTAGGCGAGTACTTGGACTGCAGCTAAGCCTCCAAGTGAGAGGTTTGCTCTTCACTCAGTAGGATTTTCGATAACTTAGGCGAGCAAAGGGCTGCAGCTAAGCCCCCGGTGGAAGTCTGGCTTACCACTCGGCAGGATTTCGATAACTTAGGCGAGCACAGGGCTGCAGCTAAGCCCCCGAGTGGAAGTCTGCTTCACTCGGTAGGATTTTTATAACTTAGGCGAGCAGGGCTGCAGCTAAGCCCCGAGTGGAAGTCTGGCTTACCACTCGGTAGGATTTTGATAACTTAGGCGAAACGGATTCGCAGCTAAGCCTCCGAGTGGGAGTCTGGCTCACCACTCGGTAGGATTTTTACAAACTTAGGCGAAACGGATTCGCGGCTAAGTCACCCACTGAGGGGGAATTTTATTGGACAAAATAAAAAGTGACAAAAATTATGGAGGAACTATGACACTATTATTTTGAGGTCCATGAACTACAGAAGTACTTTATTGCAACTCATCCGAGTGATAAAACTTAAGTGTAAAATGGGCGGAGTAGTTCCGCGTTCCAAGCTCGGGGCTCGTCGATATTATGCTCGACGTTGTAAAGACGGTACGCCCCGTTGTGGAGAACCTTGGTGACGATGAAGGGACCTTCCCAAGAAGGAGCAAGCTTGTGTGGTTTGTGCTGATCCACTCGGAGAACCAAATCTCCTTCCTGGAAGGCTCGACCTCTCACATTTCTGGCGTGGAAACGACGCAAATCTTGTTGGTAGATGGTCGACCGGATCAGAGCCATCTCCCTTTCTTCCTCTAAAAGGTCGACTGCGTCCTGCCGCGCTTGTTCAGCTTCTGCTTCGTTGTAGATTTCAACTCGAGGAGCATTGTGGAGAAGATCACTCGGCAAGACTGCTTCAGCTCCGTAGACCAAGAAGAATGGAGTTCTTCCGGTCGACCGATTAGGTGTGGTCCGCAGTCCCCAAAGCACTGAGGGAAGTTCGTCGACCCAAGCTCCAGCTGCATGCTTGAGATCACGCATCAGTCGGGGTTTCAATCCCTTGAGAATCAGGCCATTGGCTCGCTCTGCTTGTCCATTCGACTGCGGATGGGCGACTGAAGCGTAGTCGACCCGTGTGCCTTGAGAGTTACAGAAATCTCTGAATTCCTCCGAGTCAAAGTTCGACCCATTATCCGTAATGATGCTGTGCGGGACTCCATATCTGAATATTAGTTCCCTGATGAAGCTAACAGCAGTACCGGCGTCAAGGTTCTTGATTGGTTTAGCCTCAATCCACTTGGTGAACTTGTCGACTGCCACCAGTACATGCGTGAAGCCACTTCGCCCTGTTCTCAAAGGACCGACCATGTCCAACCCCCATACTGCGAAAGGCCAGACGAGTGGAATGGTCTTCAGGGCTGATGCAGGCTTGTGCGACATATTCGAGTAAAACTGACATCCCTCGCACTTATCCACTATCTCCTTTGCCATCTCATTCGCCTTTGGCCAGTAAAATCCGGCTCGGTATGCTTTGGCCACGATGGTCCGAGAGGACGCGTGATGACCACAGGTCCCCGAGTGAATATCATTAAGGATGATTCGACCTTCTTCCGGCGTTATGCACTTCTGACCGACTCCAGTCGCGCTTTCTCTGTATAACTGTCCTTTGATTACGGTAAAGGCCTTAGATCGGCGGACGATCTGTCGAGCCTCTTCCTCATCCTCCGGGAGCTCTTTTCTCAGGATATACGCGATATATGGAACTGTCCAATCGGGAATGACCACCAAGATCTCCATGACCAAGTCGACCACTGCTGGGACTTCAACCTCAGTCGGATCTGTGGCACTCTTGGGCTGTGGAGCTTCTTCGGTGAAAGGATCTTCTTTGACTGACGGAGTGTGTATATGCTCCAAGAACACACCACTCGGAATGGCTTCTCTCTTGGAACCTATCTTTGCTAGATCATCAGCTGCTTGATTTTTCAGTCGGGGTATATGATGGAGCTCCAACCCCTCGAACTTCTTTTCCAGCTTCCTCACTGCACTGCAGTATCCAGTCATGGCTGGGCTTCTCACGTCCCACTCCTTCATCACTTGGTTGACCACTAAATCCGAGTCGCCATAGACCATCAGGCGACGGACGCCGAGTGAAATGGCCATGCGCAACCCATATAAGAGGGCCTCATATTCTGCCTCATTGTTGGAGGAATCAAAGTGAATCTGGAGCACATATCTGAGCTTATCTCCTCTGGGGGAAACCAGGACAACCCCAGCACCGGAACCATTCAACATCTTAGAGCCATCAAAGAACATGGTCCAATGCTCCGAGTGAACTTCAGTCGGCTGCTGCTGTTCAATCCACTCGGCGAGGAAATCTGCTATTGCCTGGGACTTAATGGCTTTCTTTGCCTCAAACTTGATATCAAGGGGAAGAAGTTCAATCGCCCATTTGGCCACTCGACCAGTTGCATCTCTGTTGTGCAAAATCTCTGATAGTGGAGCGTCGCTGACGACTGTGATGGAATGATCAGAGAAATAATGAGCAACCTTCTTTGTGGTCATGTATATTCCATACACAAGCTTCTGATAATGAGGATATCTCTGCTTGGATGGAGTCAAGACTTCAGACAAATAATACACTGGGCGCTGAACTTTGAGAGCTTTTCCTTCTTCTTCCCGCTCGACCGTAAGCACAGTACTGACGACTTGTCCTGTGGCTGCGATATAGAGCAACAGAGGCTCTTTGCTGATTGGAGCAGCAAGCACCGGCTGGGTGGAGAGCAGAGCTTTTAGCTCGGCAAACGCTGCATCAGCTTCTGGAGTCCACTCGAACTTGTCTGCCTTCTTCATCAGTCGGTAAAGAGGCAATGCCTTTTCACCGAGTCGTGAGATGAATCGACTTAATGCGGCCAAGCATCCAGTAAGCTTCTGGACATCGTGCACTCGCACAGGGCGTTTCATTCGGAGAATAGTGCCGATCTTCTCTGGATTAGCGTCGATTCCTCGTTCGGAAACGAGAAAACCGAGTAACTTGCCACCAGGAACTCCAAATGTGCACTTTGATGGATTGAGCTTGATATCATACCTTCTGAGGTTGGCAAATGTTTCGGCGAGATCAGCGAGCAGGTCGGAACCTTTTCGTGACTTGACAACGATATCATCCATATATGCTTCCACATTCCGACTGATTTGAGTGAGTAGACACTTCTGAATCATTCGCATAAATGTGGCTCCGGCATTCTTGAGGCCGAATGGCATGGTGATATAGCAGAAGCACCCGAATGGAGTGATGAAAGCTGTTTTTACCTCGTCGGGTCCGTACAGACGGATCTGGTGGTACCCGGAGTAGGCGTCTAGAAAAGACAGTCTCTCGCATCCCGCGGTCGAGTCAACAATTTGATCTATGCGAGGGAGAGGAAAATGATCTTTCGGGCAGGCCCGGTTGATGTGCTTGAAATCAATGCACATTCGGAGCGATTTGTCCTTCTTAGGAACCATGACGACATTAGCGAGCCACTCGGAGTGGTATATCTCTCGGATAAATCCTGCCGCCAACAGTCGAGCCACTTCCTCACCAATGGCTTTTCTCTTCTGGACGGCGGACCGCCGAAGATGCTCTTTGACTGGTTTTGCAGATGAGTCGACTCTTAGGCGATGCTCAGCCAGTCCCCTGGGAACACCTGGCATGTCAGCGGGCTTCCATGCAAAAATGTCCCAGTTCTCACGGAGGAACTGGATGAGCGCTTCTTCCTATTTCGGGTCGAGTGTTGTGGAGATGTGGGTCGGAGCTGCATCGGGGTCGGTCGGGTGAATGTGAACAGGCTTCGTCTCACCGGACGACTGAAATGCAGACTCTGTGGCGGGTTTCTTGGATCGCAGCAAATCACTCGGATCTGCATTTTGCTTGTATTCTTCGAATTCGACCGCTGTCACCTGGGAATCGGCAATCTTTGAGCCCTTCTGAAAGCACTCTTCTGCCTTTTTCCGATCACCGGTGACAGTGATCACTCCTTTGGGGCCGGGCATCTTCAATTTGAGGTACACGTAACATGGTCGAGCCATGAACCGTGCGTAAGCTGGTCTCCCCAAAATGGCATGATATGCACTCTGAAAATCCACGACCTCAAACGTCAACTTTTCTTTGCGAAAATGTTTCGAATCACCAAACACCACGTCCAGAGCTATTTGGCCGAGTGACTCGGCTTTCTTCCCTGGTATAACTCCATGAAAGCTCATGTTACTGGTGCTCAGTCGGGACATCGGAATGCCCATTCCTTTCAGTGTGTCTGCATACAACAAATTCAGCCCACTACCACCGTCCATCAGCACTTTTGTCAGTCGAGTGCCTTCGACAACTGGATCGACCACCAAAGCTTGCCTCCCAGGGGTGGCAATATGAGTCGGGTGATCAGATTGGTCGAATGTGATGGGTGTTTGGGACCATTTCAGATAATTTGCTTTTGCTGGGGCAACCATGTTCACCTCTCGGTTAATGACTTTCAATCGACTCTTGCTTTCCACATCTGCAAAGATCATTAGAGTGGAGTTGATATGCGGATATCCTTCCTCACTGTCCTCCTTGTCTTCGGCCTTGTCCGACTCCTTCTCCTTGTCCTTAGACTGTTTTCCCTGAAACTGCTGGATCAGGAGTCGACATTGGCGAGTGGTATGCTTCGGGTAGATGATATTCCCCTCTTCGTCTTTCTTCGTGTGGATGTGACACGGCATATCCATCACGTCGTTCCCTTCTTTATCCTTACCTTCTTAGGGTTCCAGGATCCTTTTGGTTTCCCTTTAAACTTTCCCTGAGTCACGGCCAGAGCCTCTCCAGGAGCTGCTGGTTCAGCCTTCCGCTTCTGTTTCCGACTGGTGTTTCCCTTTTCCGACTGACTCGGCTTGTGTTTGCCGCTTCGGAGTCGGTCTTCTTCTTCGCCGTTGGCGTACTTGGTAGCAATCTCCATCATCCGACTCAAGGTCATGTCACCGGTTCGACCAAACTTCAAACTTAATTCTCTGTTCTTGACGCCATCTTTAAAGGCGCAGACTGCCTGATGATCAGACACATTCTCCACAGTATGGTGCAAAGTGATCCATCTCTGAATATACTCTCTGAGAGTCTCATTGGTCTTCTGCACGCAGACTTGCAACTCCGTCAGTCCAGCTGGTCGCTTGCAAGTTCCTTCAAACGTTCTGATGAACACTCGGGACAGATCTTCCCAAGTGTAAATGCTGCTAGGAGGTAATTGAGTCAACCATGCCCTGGCAGAACCTTCCAGCATGAGGGGCAAATGCTTCATGGCCACCTCGTCGTTCCCACCACCAATCTGAACCGCCACTCGGTAGTCCTCAAGCCAAGTTTCAGGCTTAGACTCACCAGTGAACTTGCTGACTCCTGTTGCCAACCTGAAATTGGGAGGGATAACTGCGGCTCTGATAGCTCTGCTGAAACATTCAGGACCAGAAACATGCACTCGACTGCTTGTGGGCGCATCTCTGTCGAGTCCGCCTCGATGGGCTCTGTTCCGGTCGACCAAACCTTGCACGATAATGGATCGCGCGTCGAAGCCTGGTTCTCTGGGGTCGACTGGAACTCTTCGCCCCGTACTGAACTGACGCCTGTCATCTTGCTGCCGAGGAGCGTAAGACCCACCCCTCGGAGGGGAATTGGGCACTCGACGCCTATCATCTCGGTCGAGTCGGTCACCATATTGGTCTCGCCGATTCTCGCGCCCTTCACGCCGCGGAGGCGATCTGGGACTGTGAGCCGACTGAACCGTATTCGCAGCGACGGATCGACTGTGAATTCTGTTGCGCGACTGCGACACGGCCGAATTCTGATCTCCTGCTGCCCGGAGCAGATCCCTGATCTGCATCAAGCCTCTGCCAGCTTCCGACTGAGAGGCTGGATGGACTCTGCTATACGGGTCGCAGCTGCTAAATTCTGGATTGGGGTTCGATATACCTGAGTCGGCGGGAAGAGTTGACGTCGACTGGTGTCGGGAACTCGTTGCCGCGCGCGCTCGTCGAGTGCTCGCTGAAGATTCTCCAGTCGAGTGCGTTCGGCCAAATTGGCCAAACGTGCCTCCTCCAAGGCGCGAGCCTCGGGGGTTTCTCCTGCGATGGGAGTACGCAGGGCATCCACGTTCCTGCGGCGAAGTTCCTCTCTTTGCAGAGAGTCGAGTGGCTCGGGCTGGTACTCTTCGTGGTCTCGTGCGGGGTCGCCTCCGTCGCCTGCTCCACCATCACGGGCGAAGCCAGGGGGACTGCGGGGCCCGTCGACCATCAGGATTTCCGCCGCTGGATCACTGCTATCGCACTCGGATGCAGTCTCTACGGAGCCAGTCGACAGATCGAACAGGCCGTAGAGAGATTCGTCGGGCTCGATTGCCGCAACTTGGGTGGTGGCCGTCTGGCGAGCCACCGCGTGCCTCACCCACCGCTGAAGCCTCGACCGGCCCGAGCGCTTGCGCTGGCGGGAGACCGGGAGGGTGGCCGATGGGGGAGTCGACCGATACGGGGTCGACGGTTGCCGCAGCAGAACGCCGCGGACACATGCGCGAAAATGCGTCGCACCGCGGACGGGGAGCGCATCAACGTCGAGTGGAGCCTCCTGGAGCCAGGCGGAGTCGTCGGCGATGAAGGTGAGAGCGCCGAGACGGATCTCTCGACCCTCGACCAAAACTCCAGCAGCCACCATGATGAAAGTACTCGGAAGAATCGCAACTTCTCCACAAAATCGCTAAAACACCTGCCCCACGGTGGGCGCCAACTGTCGTGGTTCTAAGCCTGACAGTAGAGTGGGGGGTAGGTATGGAGAGGCAAGGTCCTAGCTATGGAGAGGTTGTAAACACAAGAGATGTACGAGTTCAGGCCCTTCTCGGAGGAAGTAAAAGCCCTACGTCTCGGAGCCCGGAGGCGGTCGAGTGGATTATGTGTATATGAGTTACAAGGTGCCGAACCCCTCTACCTGTGGAGGGGGGTGGCTTATATAGAGTGCGCCAGGACCCCAGCCAGCCCACGTAGGAGAGGGTTTAAGGTGAGTTAAGTCCGGGGCGTTACTGGTAACGCCCCACATAAAGTGTCTTTACTATCATAAAGTCTACTTAATTACAGGTCGTTGCAGTGCAGAGTGCCTCTTGACCTTCTGGTGGTCGAGTGAGTCTTCGTGGTCGAGTCCTTCAAGTCAGTCGAGTGAGTCCCTCATTGGTCGACTGGAAGGTGACCTCTTCTAAGGGTGTCCTTGGCCAGGGTACTTAGATCAGGTCTGTGACCCTACCCTAGGTACGTGACCCCATCAAGCGTGCCGACGGCAATCACATCGACCTTGGAACCATTCCCGATGCGCATCGTCACCTCGTCCTTCGCCAGTCTCCGCTTATTCCGCAGCTCCTTCTTTGAGTTACAAATATGAGCAACCGCACCGGTATCAAATACCCAGGAGCTACCACGAGTACTGGTAAGGTACACATCAATTACATGTATATCACATATACCTTTAGTGTTGCCGGCCTTCTTGTCCGCTAAGTATTTGGGGCAGTTCCGCTTCCAGTGACCCTTCCCTTTGCAATAAAAGCACTCAGTCTCAGGCTTGGGTCCATTCTTTGGCTTCTTCCCGACAACTGGTTTACCGGGCGTGGCAACTCCCTTGCCGTCCTTCTTGAAGTTCTTCTTGCCCTTGCCTTTCTTGAAACTAGTGGTTTTATTGACCATCAACACTTGATGCTCCTTTTTGATTTCCACCTCCGCTGATTTCAGCATTGAAAATACTTCAGGGATAGTTTTCACCATGCCCTGCATATTGTAGTTCATCACAAAGCTCTTGTAGCTAGGTGGGAGCGACTGAAGGATTCTGTCAATGACCACCTCGTCCGGGAGGTTAATGTCCAGCTGGGACAAGCGGTTGTGCAACCCAGACATTTTGAGTATGTGCTCACTGACAGAACTATTTTCCTGCATCTTACAACTGTAGAACTTGTCAGAGACTTCATATCTCTCGACCCGGGCATGAGCTTGGAAAACCATTTTCAGCTCCTCGAACATCTCATATGCTCCGTGTTGCTCAAAACGCTTTTGGAGCCCCGGTTCTAAGCTGCAAAGCATGCCGCACTGAACGAGGGAGTACTCATCAGCGCGTGACTGCCAAGCGTTCATAATGTCTTGGTTCTCTGGGATGGGTGCTTCACCTAGCAGTCCTTCTAGGACATATGCTTTTTTGGCAGCTATGAGGATGATCCTCAGGGTCCAGACCCAGTCCGAATAGTTGCTGCCATCATCTTTCAGCTTGGTTTTCTCTGGGAACGCGTTGAAGTTGAGGTTGACATGAGCGTTGGCCATTTGATCTACAAGACATTTTTGCAAAGGTTTTTATACTAAGTTCATGATAATTAAGTTCATCTAATCAAATTATTTAATGAACTCCCACTCAGATTAGACATCCCTCTTGTCATCTAACTAATACATGATCCGAGTCAACTAGGCCATGTCTGATCATCACGTAAGACGGACTAGCCATCATCGGTGAACATCTCCATGTTGATTGTATCTTCCATACGACTCATGTTCGACCTTTTGGTCTCTTGTGTTCCGAGGCCATGTCTGTACATGCTAGGATCGTCAAGTTAACCTAAGTGTTTTGCATGTGTAAATCTGTCTTACACCCGTTGTATGTGGACGTTGGACTCTATCACACCCGATCATCACGTGGTTCTTCGAAACAACGAACTTTCGCAACGGCGCACAGTTAGGGGGAACACTTTCTTGAAATTATTATGAGGGATCATCTTATTTACTACCATCGTTCTAAGCAAATAAGATGCAAAAACATGATAAACATCACATGCAATCAAATAGTGACATGATATGGCCAATATCATATAGCTCTTTTGATCTCCATCTTCGGGGCTCCATGATCATCTTCGTCACCGGCATGACACCATGATCTCCATCATCGTGTCTCCATGAATTTGCTCGCCAACTATTAGTTCTACTACTATGGCTAACAGTTTAGCAATAAAGTAAATTAATTACATGGCGTTTAATCATTGACACGCAGGTCATACAATAATTAAGACAACTCCTATGGCTCCTGCCGGTTGTCATACTCATCGATATGCAAGTCGTGATTCCTATTACAAGAACATGATCTCATACATCACATATATATCATTCATCACAACTTTTGGCCATATCACATCACAAGGCATATGCTGCAAAAACAAGTTAGACGTCCTCTAATTATTGTTGCATGTTTTTACGTGGCTGCAATAGGGTTCTAGCAGGAACGTTTCTTACCTACGTAAAAGCCACAACGTGATATGCCAATTTCTATTTACCCTTCATAAGGACCCTTTTCATCGAATCCGCTCCGACTAAAGTGGGAGAGACAGACACCCGTTAGCCACCTTATGCAACTAGTGCATGTCAGTCGGTGGAACCTGTCTCACGTAAACGTACGTGTAAGGTCGGTCAGGGCCGCTTCATCCCACGATGCCGCCGAAGCAAAATAAGACTAGTAGTGGCAAGAAAATTGACAACACCTACGCCCACAACAAATTTGTGTTCTACTCATGCAAAGAAACTACGCATAGACCTAGCTCATGATGCCACTGTTGGGGAACGTTGCAGAAAATAAAAAAATTTCTACGCTTCACCAAGATCAATCTATGGAGTTCATCTAGCAACGAGAGAGAGGAGTGCATCTACATACCCTTGTAGATCGTGAGCGGAAGCGTTCAAGAGAACGGGGTTGAGGGAGTCGTACTCGTCGTGATCCAAATCACCGATGATCCTAGTGCTGAACGAACAACACCTCCGCATTCCACACATGTACGGTTGGGGAAGACGTCTCCTCCTTCTTGATCCAGCAAGGGGGAAGGAGAGGATGATGGAGATTCAGCAGCACGACGGCGTGCTGGTGGAAGCAGCGGCGATCTCAAGCTCAGCGAGAGGGAGAGGTGGTACGGGGGGAAGGGAGGCGCCAGGGACTAGGGTGCGGCTGCCCTCCCTCCCCCCTCTTTATATAGGGGGCCTAGGGGGTGCGCTGGCCCTGGAGATCCCATCTCCAAGGGGGGCTGTGGCCTAGGGGGGGACTTGCCCCCCAAGTCAAGTGGGGCGCCCCCCCACCCCTAGGGTTTCCAACCCTAGGCGCACAGGAGGCCCAAGGGGGGGCGCACCAGCCCACCAGGGGCTGGTTCCCTTCCCCTTTCATCCCATGTGGCCCTCCGGGATAGGTGGCCTCACCCGATGGACCCCGGGACCCTTCCGGTGGTCCCGGTACAATACCCTTGACCCCCGAAACTTTCCCGGTGGCCGAAACTGGACTTCCTATATAGAATTCTTTACCTCTGGACCATTCCGGAACTCCTCGTAACGTCTGGGATGACATCCGGGACTCCGAACAACTTTCGGGTTTCTGTGTACTAATATCTCTACAACCCTAGCGTCACCGAACCTTAAGTGTGTAGACCCTACGGGTTCGGGAGACATGCAGACATGACCGAGACGACTCTCCGGTCAATAACCAACAGCGGGATCTGGATACCCATGTTGGATCCCACATGCTCCTCGATGATCTCATCAAATGAACCACGATGTCGAGGATTCAAGTAACCCCGTATACAATTCCCTTTGTCAATCGGTACGTTACTTGCCCGAGATTCGATCCTCGGTATCCCAATACCTCGTTCAATCTCGTTACCGGCAAGTCACTTTACTCGTACCGTAATGCATGATCCTATGACCAAACACTTGATCACATTGAGCTCATTATGATGATGCATTACCGAGTGGGCCCAGAGATACCTCTCCGTCATACGGAGTGACAAATCCCAGTCTCGATCCGTGTCAACCCAACAGATACTTTCGGGGATACCTATAGTATACCTTTATAGTCACCCAGTTACGTTGTGACGTTTGGTACACCCAAAGCACTCCTACCGTATCCGGGAGTTACACGATCTCATGGTCTAAGGAAATGATACTTGACATTGGAAAAGCTCTAGCAAACGAACTACACGATCTTGTGCTATGCTTAGGATTGGGTCTTGTCCATCACATCATTCTCCTAATGATGTGATCCCATTATCAACGACATCCAATGTCCATAGTCAGGAAACCATCACTATCTGTTGATCAACGAGATAGTCAATTAGAGGCTTACTAGGGACATGTTGTGGTTTATTTATTCACACATGTATTACGATTTCCGGATAACACAATTGTAGCATGAATAATAGACAATTACCATGAACAAGGAAATATAATAATAATCATTTTATTATTGCCTCTAGGGCATATTTCCAACAATATGTAGGTGCAGCCACAAGCTGATTGGTTTGAGTAGGGTAAAAATTCAACGACATATTGTATTGTTGTTTCATAGGTGGTGCCGATGAAATAGGTAAAGTTGGACTAGGGTTTTCAGATATACCGGCTGTACCACTAGATGATGGAGGCATATTTTTGTGAGCATTAGCACTAGCCACAAAAGAATTGTATGCCATCATATTACCCTTACTAACAAGACTCTCAATCACAACTACTTGCTCTGGAGAAAAAACATTACTCACAGTGATTTCATCTTGTTCGTCAATGAGAGGAGGGAAATTGACGTTTCCAACCGGATTGATGTTGCCTTGACGGTCCTTCTTGTAACTTGAAAGAAACGCCTCCAAATCCTCCTCCTAGCACTTCTTCTTGAGCGCCTAAAAAGCCTCTTCACGTTGCTTCTTGCGTGCTTCGTAGGCTTGGCGATGTTCATCCGATAGTTCATCAAGACCGGGCTTAATGATGTTATCGGCGCTAACTTCTCAGGGCTTGGGGAGATCCAACATGGTTGATGATGATTCTTGATCTTTCTTCCCCAGCGGAGTCGCCAAAAAGTGTGTTCGCACACGATCATGTCATCGTGCACTTCCAACGCCAAGGATGATGCACCACAGCTCACGCCGAAGGAGACCGTCTGGAAGCGCGGTACGCAAGCAATCCGGCGGGTGCTTTTCAGGACCCGAAACCCCACGCGCCCAGGAGGGACCCCGTGTGGACGCGCGGAGGCTATGGGCTGCCCTAGGTCGATTCACTCGCCCTTCGAACCTCGAGGATCGCTGCCCTTCAACACACAGAACGAACAAAGAAGGAGAGAGAAAGAACAAGGGAGAGATGTAAAAACTAGGGTAAAGTAGTATATTGATTTGTCGATTGTGTGTTGTTATTCAATCGGCCGTCACCTCTTACATATATATGAGGCGGTTCGACTTTCCGTACAAGAAAAGACTGAAATCCCGTCCAAAACATCAAAATATAACCTAACTTGGACTACGAG
Organism: Triticum aestivum; assembly: GCF_018294505.1. Taxonomy (NCBI): domain Eukaryota; kingdom Viridiplantae; phylum Streptophyta; class Magnoliopsida; order Poales; family Poaceae; genus Triticum; species Triticum aestivum. The sequence continues at coordinate 72,002,296 of NC_057795.1, forward strand.
GGCCGGAACTTCCAGCCAGCCCGGAACTTCCGGGCTAAACTTACAACAAGTTGCCCACTTGCAAAGCTCCTGCAGGTCGTATACGGCTTCGGATCACGATGGTACCAAAAGCAAAGTTGTAGATCTTGCAATGGAGAAAAATTCCTTAGTTGATCACTTGTTCATCCGAGGTCATCTTGATGTCGAAACTGGCCCCGCAAATCTGCAAATAATATTAAAATTCCAGTTTTCGGGGCGCACCGCGTGCAAACTTTCTGTTTAGCCCGGAAGCTCCCCGGAAGTTTTGCCCGGAACGTCCGGGGCAGACTTATGCAACACACTGTTTTGGCTCTAACTTTTCCATACGAACTCCGATTTAGACGTTTTTTATGTCAAGATCGATCGTTTCGACGAGACGGAGACAATCCATGTAGAAACGTTTCTCATATGAGGCCATCTCGGGGGCGTAACCAGCAGAATAGTGTTTAGAATACAAATTCTGAATACTTCGAACACAACTTCGGCCTTAGAAATGAGACCGGATGGCTATGGCCCAAATATCAATTTCTCTCCTTTTGACGATACACAGCTTTTTCACTTTGAACACTTCTCCATTTGAGACCATCTTAATTAAGTTCTTGGCCGTGCCAAAATCTGGTGTCAACAAGTCTGAAAGTTTTTTACGCGAGGATGCAGTGCGAAATTATAGGACAAAGCAAATTGATACGCTGTATCAATACATAAAGGACTGCGTGGAAGAGGTAAGATGAAGGTCAACTACGTTTGCACCGATGATCAATTGACGGATATGCTAACCAAGACTCTGGACCAAGAGAAGTTCTTGAAGAAGCACAGAAGGATCGGTGTTAGAGTCGTGACGTGACAACGTCGTGTTTAGGGGGTGAATGTTGGATCTAAAGCAGACGTGGTTTCTCCCGTACGTGTGTAGCAGGTGTTCGGATAGGATAGCTGCCCGTCACCTCATAGGACTTGCATGTACGTGACCGAGTAGGAGTACTTTTCGTCACCGAGTTAGTTTGGTGCTATCTAGTCTAGCTCCTACATATATATACATGTAAGGACCCTAGTAAACAACCATGAGTTGAAAAGCAATAAAGAAAAACAGGCTCGACACGAGCCTGCGTAGCCATCATCTCAGCGTGTCCGGTTACTGTGTTCGCGTGTGTTTCGGCGAGAGAGAAAACGATCAAGTCGCCGGCTGATTGGTACATACGTGCTACTACGTTAAAGCTAGCTAGACACGAAGGATCAATCCAGCTCCCTGTGTGCCTGCTTCAAGTGTACGTACTTGTTGTCGTATATGCTCGATCGACCGGAAGGAATCGGCCACCGCTAGCTTGTACGAGCGCATCGTCGTCAAGGTCGGGCCTGAGCCAACAATTGGTATCAGAGCTTGATTAATCTTCTAGTAACGGAAGGTCATGGTGGGCAAGGAGATCGTGGAAGCGTTCGGTGGGGCTAAGGTACTTGCCATGTCTGGTTTGTCGTACACATGATTTGATCAGGAGAACTTCAGGGTTTGGAACGCCCTCATGGAGTGTGGTCTCCGCGCCAACGAGCTATGGGACGCGGTGGATCCAGGAGGCGACGCGTACAAGAAGGAGGGAGCCGAGTGTCGTGGGAATGATTCCGACAGTAAGAGAGGGGGTAGGATAACGGAGCATGATCTATCGAGATGCATATGGGTGACACGGTGGTTTTAGCGAGTTCGGGCCTCTCACGGTGGAGATAACAACCCTACGTCTCGTGCTCCGGAGAGGCTTTGTTTTATCTGAGTATATATCCGGAGATTACAATGTGTGTGTGAGAGAGAGGAACGGATCCCCGTGCCTGAGCTAAGTCCTGAGACTAATGGTGAAAAGAGAGAGAGGTGGGAGCCTAACCCCCCTAGTCTAGTGGTGAGGGGTGGCTTATATGGAGTGCGCCACCCCCTCACCTCCTATGTTACAAAGTGGGGCATGAATGCTATAATGCCAGCCCACTATCAAGCCCTCACTATTAGAATGATGCCAACTGCTTTGCTACCTGCTGGTCTTCGTATATCCGAGTGAGTCGTACGGTCGAGTGGTGAACTGTCATTCGAGTGGATGGTATGCTGCTTAGTCGAGTGGATAGTATGTTGCTTGTCCGAGTGGATAGTATGTCTGTATGAAATTTACCTGGACCCACATGTTGTGTGGACCCCATGCTTCATGATATTTTAATCCTTCGTGGGCCTACCTGTTATGTATATCCCCAACATTAGCCCCCGAATTGATTGCGATTTTGCAGAACGAGTTTGTGCAAGACACAGTTTGGTCCGAGTGATTACAGAAATACTCGGTACATGTCGTCGCGCTTTCAGACAACCAAGGTTTGAACAAAATCTCAATGGATTCCGGCACCACGCTTCCCGACTGATCGGGGTAAGTGCCTGTGAGGAGCAACTTGGTGACATTCGTTCATCTCTCGAAAGAGGTTAACTCGTGATCTAAGTATGGGTGTGTCATTAAATCTGTGCAACAAGATTGACACATGGACCGTTCTCTTAGAGAGACGCCATTCTTATCCCGGAGGAACATCAATACGAGTCGGTTTTAGATCCACACTTCTGAGTTTCATGCTTTGAGTCCTAGAAGAAGGCTCAAAACAGGTCCACGGAGGAGCGTTAAACTCACCTTATAGATTTTTTTGGGAGTGATTTGGAGCTGGTCCTGCATCGAGTAACCGATTACTCGAAATTTCTTCACGCCTGGAACGTGTCTATTTTTATTGTTTGGACGTCACTCGGACCGGGCGGACCGTTCCGAGTGGATACCATTCCAGTGGGGGCACGCTGAGTTTGGAGATGGTCCTGCATCGAGTAACTGACTACTCGGAATTTCTTCACGCCTGGAACGTGTCTTTTTTTGTTGTTTGGCCGTCACTCGGACCGGGCGGACCATTCCGAGTGGATACCATTCCAGTGGGGGCACGTTGAGTGCACCCACTGGGTGTAGTCTCCGAGACTGTCGTCGACTGCAGGCAGCTGGCGGGAGTCTTAGAGCCTGTCTTTTTGTTGTTCTTCATCACTCAGACTGGTCAGGCCGTACCGAGTGGAGATTACTCCAGTGGGGGCACGCTGAGTGCACATGCTAGGTGTAGTAGTCGACGAGAGTCTTAGATACTGTCTTCTTTGTTGTTGTTCATCACTCAGACTGGTCAGGCCGTACCGAGTGGAGATTACTCCAGTGGGGGCACGCTGAGTGCACCTACTAGGTGTAGTCCCCGAGACCGCCGTCGACTGCGGGCAGTCGGAGGGGGTCTGAGAGAACTAAAAATCTTTAGATGGTACTGATCGAACTTGTTCTTCTCTAACTCGGAGGTCGAGTAATTCTGGAGCTGGTTTTGCATCGAGCAAAATGTTTCTTTCTAAGTTCTCTTCCAGTGGGGGCACGCTGAGTGCACCCACTGGGTGTAGTCCCCGAGCCTCTGTCGGACTAGATGAGTCTGGCACAGGGTTTAAGTTTCGCGATGAACCTCCATGCAGTCGGCACGGTAAATATCTTTGTTTGAAATTGAGTCAATCAGATGGATCTTCAAGCGCTTGGCATGGTAAATAAGCTCAGCTTGGAGCTAGGTCAGTGTGACTGATCTTCGTGCACTTGGCACTGTAAATAAATTCAATCTGGAACTGGATCAATCAAGTGATCTTTGTGCACTCGGCAAGATGAATGAATTCGGCCTTGAAACTGCCGAGTGTAGAAAAAAGCTCGACACTCCAGGGAGTAATCGTTCTAGTAGTACTTCTTATATTGACCATTAGATTTTGCGTGAAAGGGGTATTTGCAAGAGTATATTGTATCCGTAGAGGAGCTTCGTTTTCACCCTTTTGCATGAAAGGGGTATTTGTCCAAGTGGACGTGCTTCACTTATAGATCTTTGGCGAACCGAGCATGTATGGTCAGAAGAATATTCATGATGTGATCAATAGGTTGACCAAATGGGCGTAACCCCTGAGGGTGACATGGCCAACTATCATGCGTAGCCCCCAAGTGATGCTCGAAGGAGGTAAACTTGCTACAGAGTGTGATATGAGGTTTGACCATATGAGCAACTTAGTCGTTCCTGTGCTGGGGGTGTAGAGGTAAAGACATGTCCAACTGATGGTGACGCGCAACACGGCAGAGGGGCGATGATGCGTACAACCGAGTGACGACGCGCGGGGCGGTCGAGTGGTGAAGACGCGCGCAACCGAGTGGCGACGCGCAGAGCGGTCGAATGGTGATGACGTGTGAAGTGGTCGAATGTAGGACTGCATATCTAGCCAAGTAAAGATGCGCGGGGCAGCCGAGTGGTGAAGACGTGCACAACCGAGTGGCGGCGCGCGGGGCGGCTAAGGCGAAGTCGTGTGCCACCGGACGACGAAAATGGTCCTCGGAGGACTTGGTCGAATGCTTTTGAAGCTTATGTAGTGACGAGGTCAGTGTAACGTGGTTGCGGCGCGAGAAGACCGGTGTGCTAACTGATTCTGAGTAGGAATGAAGATGGCGTGCAGAGCGTCTGGGTGATTACTAAACTTGTCAAAGTGGCGGATCGAATGCATTTGTTGAAGTGAAGGATCTGCCAGGTGATGAAGTAGTCGACCACTCAGGAGTGTCACTCCAAATGAGATGCAGCCCCCCGAGAGCGGCGTAGCCCCCGAGCATACTACAGGCTTCGACAACGGACATGTCGGAATACGAGAAATATAGTTTTGAATGGATAATTTGCAATTCATCGAGTCGGACTCAGGAAAAGATGAGGAGGAGCTTCCGAGTGATGCTCAAAAGAGGCAAACTCGCAAAAGAGTGAAGTATGAAGTTTAATTATAAAACGGACTTATCTGTCTCATGTCTGATGAGGTCTATATTATTGATACAATGAAGAGGATTCCAAAAAGGGGTTGGCCGGATGTGTTTGAAGTTAACAGAGCGACAAGGTTGGTGTTGTGGTGCGCTGGGACCGCTATGGTGACCGAGTCCGAGCAGCAATGAAGTTGGCGCATAGGGCCGTCGAGTGATCGCGTAACTTGTGCAAAAAATGGCACAAGCCAACGAAATAATTTCTCGAGGAAATTTGATGTGTGCTGAAATAAATTGTGTGAATAACACCCATAGACACCCACTGGGAGTGCAAGGGGCTTGCTGGTTAACCAGCAAGAGTCTGAAAGAGCGAAGGATCCGTTCGAACTTGTCGACGTGCTGGCTCAAATAAAACGGAAGTGTAGTGTTTTGACTGAGTTGCAGCCCCGGAGGACCGATGCAAACCCGGAATGAAGAACACATGGTGTTCGTGAATGATCTATGCGAAAAAAATGAAAGTTGGACACGGGTGAAAATAAGCAGCCGAGCATGGCCTCCAAGTGAATGTGATGTGTGAATAACAGGATACTCGGAAACTCGGAAATAACAGAATGTAAAATGACTTAGCTGTCTGAAGGCGCACGAGTGGCCGAGTGGTGATGAGGCGACCAACTGAGCGGCGATGTGCGGGGCGGCCGTCTGATGTAGATGTGTCTCACCGAGTGAAGATGCGCGGGGCAGCCGAGTGGTGATGAGGTGACCAACCATGTGGCGACGCGCGGAGCGGCTGAGTGGTGACGAGGTGACCAACCAAGCGGCGACGCGCGAAGCGGCTGAATGGTGATGAGGTGACCAACCGAGCGACGGCGCGCGGGACGGCCGAGTGGTGATGAGGTGACCAACCGATGGCGACGCGCGGGGCGGCCAAGTGGTGATGAGGTGACCAACCGACGGCGACGCGTGGGGCGGCCGAGTGGTGATGAGGTGACCAACCGAGTGGCGACGCGCGGGGCGGTCGAGTGGTGATGAGGTGACCAACTGATTGGCGACGCGCGGGGCGGCCGAGTGGTGATGAGGTGACCAACCGTGTGGCGACGCGTGAGGCGGCTGATGGGGTTGTGTACCTAGGGTAGGGTCATGGACCTGTTCCAAGTAACTTACCCTAGGACATCCCTAGAAGAGGTCGCCTTCCGGTCGACCAACGAGGATTCACTCGACTGGCCTGAAGGACTCGACCACGAAGACTCACTCGACCACCAGGAGGTCAAGAGGCACTCTGCACCGCAACGGCCTGTAATTAAGTAGACTTTATGATAGTAAAGGCACTTTATGTGGGGCGTTACCAGTAACGCCCCAGACTTAACTCACCTTAAACCCTCTCCTACGTGGGCTGGCTGGGATCCTGGCGCACTCTATATAAGCCACCCCCCTCCACAGGCAGAAGGGTTCGGCACCTTGTAATCCATACATTCATAATCCACTCGACCGCCTCCGGGCTCCGAGACGTAGGGCTGTTACTTCTTCCGAGAAGGGCCTGAACTCGTACATCCTTTGTGCTTACAACCTCTCCATAGCTAGGACCTTGCCTCTCCATACCTACCCCCCACTCTACTGTCAGGCTTAGAACCACGACAGTTGGCGCCCACCTTGGGGCAGGTGTTTTAGCGATTTTGTGGAGAAGTTGCGATTCTTCCGAGTATTTTCATCATGGTGTCTGCTGGAGTTTTGATCGAGGGTCAAGAGATCCGTCTCGGCGCTCTCACCTTCATCGCCGACGACTCCGCATGGCTCCAGGAGGCTCCACTCGACGTAGATGCGCTCCCCGTCCGCGGTGCGACGCATTTTCGCGCATGTGTCCGCGGCGTTCTGCTGCGGCAACCATCGACCCAGTATCGGTCGGCTCCTCCATCTTCCACCCTCCCGGTCTCCCGCCAGCGCAAGCGCTCAGGCCGGTCGAGGCTTCAGCGATGGGTGAGTCACGCGGTGGCTCGCCAGTCGGCCACTACACAAGTTGCGGCAATCGAGCCCAACGAATCTCTCTACGGCTTGTTCGATCAGTCGACTGGCTCCGGAGAGACTGCATCCGAGTGCGGAAGCAGTGATCCAGCGGCGGAAATCTTGATGGTCGACGGGCCCCACAGTCCTCCTGGCTTCGCCCGTGGTGGTGGAGCAGGCGACGGCGGCGACCCTGCACGAGGCTACGAAGAGTACCAGCCCGAGCCACTCGACTCTCTGCAAAGAGAAGAGCTTCGCCGCAGGAACGAGGATCCCCTGCGTATTCCCATCGCAGGAGAAACCCCCGAGGCTCGTGCCTTGGAGGAGGCGCGTCTGGCCAATTTGGCCGAGCGCACTCGACTGGAGAACCTTCAGCGAGCACTCGACGAGCGCGCGCGGCAACGAGTTCCCGACACCAGTCGACGTCAACTCTTCCCGCCGACTCAGGTATATCGAACCCCAATTCAGAATTTAGCAGCTGCGACCCGTATAGCAGAGTCCATTCAGCCTTCGCAGTCAGAGGCTGGCAGAGGTTTGCTGCAGATCAGGGATCTGCTCCGGGCAGCAGGAGATCAGAATTCAGCCGTGTCTCAGTCGCGCAACAGAATTCACAGTCGATCTGTCACTGTGAATACGGTTCAGTCGGCTCACAGCCCCAGATCGCCTCCGCGGCGCGAAGGGCGTGAGAATCGGCGAGATCAATATGGCGACAGACTCGACCGAGATGATAGGCGTCGAGTGCCCTATTCCCCTCCGAGGGGTGGGTCTTACGCTCCTCGGCAGCCAGATGATAGGCGTCAGTACAGTACAGGGCGTAGGGTTCCAGTTGACCCCAGAGAGCCAGGCTTCGACGCGCGATCCATTATCGTGCAAGGATTGGTCGACCGGAACAGAGCCCATCGAGGTGCACTCGACAGAGATGTGCCCACGAGCAGTCGAGTACATGTTTCTGGTCCTGAATGTTTCAGCAGAGCTATCAGAGCCGCAGTTATCCCCCCCAATTTCAGGTTGGCAACAGGAGTCAGCAAGTTCACTGGTGAGTCTAAGCCTGAAACTTGGCTTGAAGACTACCGAGTGGCAGTTCAGATCGGTGGTGGGAACGACGAGGTGGCCATGAAGCATTTGCCCCTCATGTTGGAAGGTTCTGCCAGGGCATGGTTGACTCAATTGCCTCCTAGCAGCATTTACACTTGGGAAGATCTGTCCCGAGTGTTCGTCAGAACGTTCGAAGGGACTTGCAAGCGACCAGCGGGATTGACAGAGTTGCAAGTCTGCGTGCAGAAAACCAATGAGACTCTCAGAGAGTATATTCAGAGGTGGATCACTTTGCACCACACTGTGGAAAATGTCTCTGACCATCAGGCAGTATGCGCCTTCAAAGATGGTGTCAAGAACAGAGAACTGAGTTTGAAATTTGGTCGAACCGGTGACATGACCTTGAGTCGGATGATGGAGATTGCTACCAAGTACGCCAACGGCGAAGAAGAAGACCGACTCCGAAGCGGCAAGCACAAGCCGAGTCAGTCGGAAAAAGGAAATCCAGTCGGAAACAGAAGCGGAAGGCTGAACCGGCAGCTCCTGGAGAGGCTCTGGCCGTGACTCAAGGAAAGTTTAAGGGGAAACCAAAAGGATCCTGGAACCCCAAGAAGGTGAAGGATAAAGAAGGGAACGACGTGATGGATATGCCGTGTCATATTCACACGAAGAAAGATGAAGAGGGGAATATCATTTACCCAAAGCACACCACTCGCCAATGTCGACTCCTGATCCAGCAGTTTCAGGGAAAACAGTCTAAGGACAAGGAGAAGGAGTCGGACAAAGCCGAAGACAAAGAGGACAGTGAGGGAGGATATCCGCATATCAACTCCACTCTGATGATCTTCGCAGATGTGGAAAGCAGAAGTCGACTGAAAGTGATTAACCGAGAGGTTAACATGGTTGCCCCAGCAAAGGCAAATTATCTGAAGTGGTCTCAAACACCCATCACATTCGACCAATCTGATCACCCGACTCATATTGCCACCCCTGGGAGGCAAGCTTTGGTGGTCGATCCAGTTGTCGAAGGCACTCGACTGACAAAGGTGCTGATGGACGGTGGAAGTGGGCTGAATCTGTTATATGCAGACACGTTGAAAGGTATGGGCATTCCGATGTCCCGACTGAGCACTAGTAACATGAGCTTCCATGGAGTTATACCAGGGAAGAAGGCCGAGTCACTCGGCCAGATAGCTTTGGACGTAGTGTTTGGCGATTCAAAGCATTTTCGCAAAGAAAAGTTGACGTTTGAGGTCGTGGATTTTCAAAGTGCATATCATGCCATTTTGGGGAGACCAGCCTATGCACGGTTCATGGCTCGACCATGTTACGTGTACCTCAAATTGAAGATGCCCGGTCCCAAAGGTGTGATCACTGTCACCGGTGATAGGAAAAAGGCAGAGGAGTGCTTTCAGAAGGGCTCCAAAATTGCCGATTCCCAAGTGACAGCGGTCGAGTTCGAAGAATACAAGCAAAACGCAGATCCGAGTGACTTGCTGCGATCCAAGAAGCCCGCCACAGAATCTGCATTCCAGTCGTCCGGTGAGACGAAGCCTGTTCACATTCACCCGACCGACCCCGAAGCAGCTCCGACCCGCATCTCCACAACACTCGACCCAAAATAGGAAGAAGCGCTCATCCAGTTCCTCCGTGAGAACTGGGACATTTTTGCATGGAAGCCCGCTGACATGCCAGGTGTTCCCAGGGGACTGGCTGAGCATCGCCTAAGAGTCGACAAGTCTGCAAAGCCAGTCAAAGAACATCTTCGGCGGTCCGCCGTCCAGAAGAGAAAGGCCATTGGTGAAGAAGTGGCTCGACTGTTGGCGGCAGGATTTATCCGAGAGATATTCCACTCCGAGTGGCTCGCTAATGTCGTCATGGTTCCTAAGAAGGACAAGTCGCTCCGAATGTGCATTGATTTCAAGCACATCAACCGGGCCTGCCCGAAAGATCACTTTCCTCTCCCTCGCATAGATCAAATTGTTGACTCGACCGCGGGATGCGAGAGGTTGTCTTTTTTAGATGCTTACTCCGGGTACCACCAGATCCGTCTGTATGGGCCCGATGAAGTAAAAACAGCTTTCATCACTCCATTCGGGTGCTTCTGCTATATCACCATGCCATTCGGCCTCAAGAATGCCGGAGCCACATTTATGCGAATGATCCAGAAGTGTCTACTCACTCAAATCAGTCGGAATGTGGAAGCTTATATGGATGATATTGTTGTCAAGTCACGAAAAGGTTCCGACCTGCTCGCTGACCTCGCCGAAACATTTGCCAACCTCAGAAGGTATGATATCAAGCTCAATCCATCAAAGTGCACATTTGGAGTTCCTGGTGGCAAGTTACTCGGTTTTCTCGTTTCCGAACGGGGAATCGACGCCAACCCAGAAAAGATTGGCACTATTCTCCGAATGAAACGCCCTGTGCGAGTGCACGATGTCCAGAAGCTTACTGGATGCTTGGCCGCATTAAGTCGATTCATCTCACGACTCGGTGAAAAGGCATTGCCTCTTTACCGACTGATGAAGAAGGCTGACAAGTTCGAGTGGACTCCAGAAGCTGATGCAGCGTTTGCCGAGCTAAAAGCTCTGCTCTCCACCCAGCCGGTGCTTGCTGCTCCAATCAGCAAAGAGCCTCTGTTGCTCTACATCGCAGCCACAGGACAAGTCGTCAGTACTGTGCTAACGGTCGAGCGGGAAGAAGAAGGAAAAGCTCTCAAAGTTCAGCGCCCAGTGTATTATTTGTCTGAAGTCTTGACTCCATCCAAGCAGAGATATCCTCATTATCAGAAGCTTGTGTATGGAATATACATGACCACAAAGAAGGTTGCTCATTATTTCTCTGACCATTCAATCACAGTCGTCAGCGACGCTCCACTATCAGAGATTTTGCACAACAGAGATGCAACTGGTCGAGTGGCCAAATGGGCGATTGAACTTCTTCCCCTTGATATCAAGTTTGAGGCAAAGAAAGCCATTAAGTCCCAGGCAATAGCAGATTTCCTCGCCGAGTGGATCGAACAGCAGCAGCCGACTGAAGTTCACTCGGAGCATTGGACCATGTTTTTCGATGGTTCTAAGATGTTGAATGGTTCCGGTGCTGGGGTTGTCCTGGTTTCCCCCAGAGGAGATAAGCTCAGATATGTGCTCCAGATTCACTTTGATTCCTCCAACAATGAGGCAGAATATGAGGCCCTCCTATATGGGTTGCGCATGGCCATTTCACTCGGCGTCCGTCGCCTAATGGTCTATGGCGACTCGGATTTAGTGGTCAATCAGGTGATGAAAGAGTGGGACGTGAGAAGCCCAGCCATGACTGGATACTGCAGTGCAGTGAGGAAGCTGGAGAAAAAGTTCGAGGGGTTGGAGCTCCATCATATACCCCGACTGAAAAATCAAGCAGCTGATGATCTAGCAAAGATAGGTTCCAAGAGAGAAGCCATTCCGAGTGGTGTGTTCTTGGAGCATATACATACTCCGTCAGTCAAAGAAGATCCTTTCACCGAAGAAACTCCGCAGCCCAAGAGTGCCACAGATCCGACTGAAGTTGAAGTCCCAGCGGTGGTCGACTTGATCATGGAGGTTTTGGTAGTCATTCCCGACTGGACGATTCCGTATGTCGCATATATCTTGAGGAAAGAGCTTCCGGAGGATGAGGAAGAGGCTCGACAGATCGTCCGTCGATCTAAGGCCTTTACCGTCATCAAAGGACAATTATACAGAGAGAGCACGACTGGAGTCGGTCAGAAGTGCATAACACCAGAAGAAGGTCGACTCATCCTCAATGATATTCACTCGGGGACCTGTGGTCATCATGCGTCCTCCCGGACCATCGTGGCCAAAGCATACCGAGCCGGATTTTACTGGCCCAAGGCGAATGAGATGGCAAAGGAGATAGTGGATAAGTGCGAGGGATGTCAGTTCTACTCGAATATGTCGCACAAACCTGCGTCAGCTTTGAAGACCATCCCACTCGTCTGGCCTTTTGCAGTCTGGGGGCTGGACATGGTCGGCCCTTTGAGAACAGGACGAAGTGGCTTCACGCATGTACTGGTGGCAGTCGACAAGTTCACCAAGTGGATCGAGGCTAAACCAATCAAGAGCCTCGACACCGGTACTGCTGTTAGCTTCATCAGGGAACTAATATTCAGATATGGAGTCCCGCACAGCATCATTACGGATAATGGGTCGAACTTTGACTCAGAGGAATTCAGAACCTTCTGCAACTCCCAGGGCACACGGGTCGACTACGCATCAGTCGCCCATCCGCAGTCGAATGGACAAGCAGAGCGAGCTAATGGACTGATTCTCAAGGGACTGAAGCCGCGACTGATGCGTGATCTCAAACACGCGGCTGGAGCTTGGGTCGACGAACTTCCATCTGTACTCTGGGGACTGCGGACCACGCCCAATCGGTCGACCGGAAGAACTCCATTCTTCTTGGTCTATGGAGCCGAAGCAGTCTTGCCGAGTGATCTTCTCCACAATGCTCCTCGAGTCGAAATCTACAACGAAGCAGAAGCTGAACAAGCGCGGCAGGACGCAGTCGACCTTTTAGAGGAAGAAAGGGAGATGGCTCTGATCCGGTCGACCATCTACCAACAAGATCTGCGCCGTTTCCACGCCCGAAATGTGAGAGGTCGAGCCTTCCAGGAAGGGGATTTGGTTCTCCGAGTGGATCAGCACAAACCACACAAGCTTGCTCCTTCTTGGGAAGGCCCCTTCATCGTCACCAAGGTTCTCCACAACGGGGCGTACCGTCTTTACAACGTCGAGCATAATATCGACGAGCCCCGAGCTTGGAACGCGGAGCTACTCCGCCCATTTTACACTTAAGTTTTATCACTCGGATGAGTTGCAATAAAGTACTTCTGTAGTTCATGGGTTTAGAAATAATTGTGTCATCACTTTTTATTTTTGTCCACATAAAAACTCCCCCTCAGTGGGTGGCTTAGCCGCGAATCCGTTTCGCCTAAGTTTGTAAAAATCCTATCGAGTGGTGAGCCAGACTCTCACTCGGAGGCTTAGCTGCGAATCCGTTTCGCCTAAGTTTATCAAAATCCTACCGAGTGGTAAGCCAGCCTTCCACTCGGGGGCTTAGCTGCAGTCCAAGGACTCGCCTAAGTTTATCAAAATCCTACCGAGTGGTAAGCCAGCCTTCCACTCGGGGGCTTAGCTGCAGTCCAAGCACTCGCCTAAGTTATAAAAATCCTACCGAGTGAAGAGCAACCCTCTCACTCGGAGGCTTAGCTGCGAATCCGTTTCGCCTAAGTTTATCAAAATCCTACGAGTGGTAAGCCAGCCTTCCACTCGGGGGCTTAGCTGCAGTCCAAGGACTCGCCTAAGTTTATCAAAATCCTACCGAGTGAAGAGCAACCCTCTCACTCGGGGGCTTAGCTGCAGTCCAAGCACTCGCCTAAGTTATAAAAATCCCTACCGAGTGAAGAGCAACCCTCTCACTTGGGGGCTTAGCTGCAGTCCAAGCACTCGCCTAAGTTATAAAAGTCCTTACCGAGTGAAGAGCAACCCTCTCACTCGGGGGCTTAGCTGCAGTCCAAGCACTCGCCTAAGTTATAAAAATCCTACCGAGTGAAGAGCAACCCTCTCACTCGGGGGCTTAGCTGCAGTCCAAGCACTCGCCTAAGTTATAAAAATCCTACCGAGTTAAGAGCGATCCTCTCACTCGGGGGCTTAGCTGCAGTCCAAGGACTCGCCTAAGTTATAAAAATCCTACCGAGTGAAGAGCGATCCTCTCACTCGGGGGCTTAGCTGCAGCCTCGTGCTCCCTTAAGTTATCAAAATCCTACCGAGTGGTAAGCCAGCCTTCCGCTCGGAGGCTTAGCTGCAGCCTCGTGCTCGCCTAAGTTACAAAAATCCTACCGAGTGAAGAGCGACCCTCTCACTCGGAGGCTTAGCTGCAGTCCAAGCACTCGCCTAAGTTGTGAAAATCCTACCGAGTGACGAGCGATCCTCTCACTCGGGGGCTTAGCTGCAGCCTCGTGCTCGCCTAAGTTATCAAAATCCTACCGAGTGGTAAGCCAGCCTTCCACTCGGAGGCTTAGCTGCAGGCTCGTGCTCGCCTAAGTTACAAAAATCCTACCGAGTGAAGAGCGACCCTCTCACTCGGAGGCTTAGCTGCGGTCCAAGTGCTCGCCTAAGCACAGGCACCTTGCTTTGAACCTGCAAAAGACATTTTGAGCCGAAGGCAATCATATTCAAGCGCCAAATTCAAGTTTGAATCGATATCTAAAGCAACCGAAAGTGCTCAGGCGTCAAGCCTGTTAAGGTTTGTCGGTTACAATTCCACTCGGCATACCGAGGCAAATTTAAAGTGTCGAGCCAGAAGAAGTTTTTTACCCCTCCTGTGGAGGGCTGGAAGGTGCAACAAATTCATCAAGGTCAATTCCGTCGGCGATCCGAGTGGCAGCTGCAAGGAAAGTCTCCATAAAGGACCTGAAGTCGTGCTTCTTGGTATTGGCCACCCGAAGGGCCGCCAGCTTCTCCTCTCGTGCATCTTTGCAGTGGACTCGGGCCAGACACAGAGCGACATCTGCACCACACCGAGCCGAGGACTTCTTCCACTCCTGCACTCGACCAGGGATCGCGTTCAAGCGGGCCATCAGCGACTCAAGGTCATTCTGAAGTGTCTCCTCAGGCCAGAGCGTCGAGTCGATGCGAGATGTGGCGGCCTTCAGCCTTGCGAGATAGTCCACGACAGCTGCGACACGAGACTCCAGTCGGAAAACATCCATGGCAACTTCGTCGTTCACCGGAGAATTGACGGGGTCAAGGTTTGGCTCCAGTCGGCTGGTTTCCTCTTCAAAGTTTTGACAAAATTCTGCAAGGGTGATCACTAAGTCAAGGGGATAGTCGAATGGAAGAAGCCACAGTTGGAAATATTTGCCAAACATGGAGGTTTACCTTCAAGCATAAGAAACAGCTTCTTGGCAAGGCCACTCAGGAAGGCCTCCAGTTCAGTTTTCTTCTCAGTCAATTTGCTGACTTGGTCGGTCAAGGCAGCTTTGTCAGTTCTCAGTCGACTGACTTCCTTGTTGGCAATCCCAAGAGCAGTTTTCAGATTGGTATTGTCTTGTTCGAGCTTGGTGACTGAAGCTAACTTCTCGTCAGCAAGCTTGATCTTCTCAGCTAGCTCAAGGTCTTTCTTCTGCTGGGCCTCCCTTACCTTACCTGCAAGTTACAGCGAGATCAGATGCCGAAACAAGCAAGGGGAAAAGCAGTCGTCAGGGTCTCACCAAACATACCTTCGGTCTCCTCCTTTGCCTTTGTCAGCTTCTCCTGAACCAGCTTCAAGCTCAGCTCGACTTGAGTATGTTTTGTTCCAGCTCTGAGTAGCGAGCCACAAGATCACAGGAGTTCTGCGAAGAACCAATCGACTAAACGTCAAATGTAACTCACTTCCGAGTGAAAAAGGGAAAAACACACGTTTCTAAGACTACAGCCGAATACAAGCATTCGACCGTAGTCTCGGGGACTACACCCAGTGGGTGCACTCAGCGTGCCCCCACTAATCCTGTTGAAGACAAAGTCGACCAGTCGACCTCAAAAAAAAAAACAGTGTGCGAGACGCATTCTCTAAGACTGTGATCAACTGCAAGCAGTCGACCACAGTCTCGGGGACTACACCCAGTGGGTGCACTCAGCGTGCCCCCACCGGTTTGCGAAATCCAGTCGACCAGTCGACTGACAGAAAGATTGACATCATAAAGCCTAAGGCCGACTGCCAGCAGTCGACCTTAGCCTTGGGGACTACACCCAGTGGGTGCACTCAGCGTGCCCCCACCGGTTTGCGAAATCCAGTCGACCAGTCGACTGACAGAAAGATTGACATCATAAAGCCTAAGGCCGACTGCCAGCAGTCGACCTTAGCCTTGGGGACTACACCCAGCGGGTGCACTCAGCGTGCCCCCGCTAACACGGAGTTTATTCGACACACCCAGTGGGTGACTAATATAAATCCCGGAAAAGAAAAGTTTTTGGTAGCATATCCAACAGAACAAACAGCAGTCGACTGACCTGGACATTGCTTTGGAGGGCAGAGCTGGCGTCATAAGCTGCCTGGCTCGCATCCCGGATGGTCTTCAGCTGCTCCATCATGAGTCCCGCCTGGCGTATTGCCTCCTTCGCTGCACCAGCTTGGTCCTCTGGGACGTGGTGAGTCGTGAAGAGGGAGGGCTGCTGAGCACTCGTCAGTGGATTCGCGAAGGACACCGTGTGTCGAGTGGTGTTCTCTTCCTCCACAGTCAGAGTCTCAGGCGCCGTCGCATCCTGAGGCACCTTACTGGCGGGCGTTTTCCGACTCTTCCTGCGTGCCAGCAGTTCTTCATCCTCGTCGTCGTCAGGAAGATCGATAACAGTATGGGGCGGAACTGCGAAGAAGAATCAGGATCAGAGGTCGCGAGTCAGTCGACTAAAACGGTGTTAAGAATACAGTACCTGGGTTCGAAGTTGCCGCATCCTCCATCTCGTGGTCATCGGCCCGGGCCGAAGTCTCAGAGGTAGCAGCACTGCAACTCCAAAGGATCAGTCGACTAACCTCAGCGTCGACCAAAGATAAAGTTCGCACAAGAATAAGAAAATATGAGCAACACAATTACCCTGATATGGTGGGGATGGACACCTTCATCTTCGGCAGGAGCTTGGTCGGCTTCGATGAGGCCGCCCTGGGCTGCTTCGGCGCCTTTTCAGTCGGCGCCGGAGAGGTGGTCCGAGGGCGCTTGGTCGACTGAGTGGCAGTCGCAACCCCCTTACCACGTTCGGTCGAAGGGTCGTGGACAAGCTTCGACCGCCTTTCTGAGCGCGGTGGAACGACCTCCTCCTCCTCTTCTTCCTCGTCCTCGATGTCATCTTCATCACCTTCATCATCATCATCGTCGTCATCATCCCCTGCAGCATCCGAGTCCCATTCCTCCTCTTCCTGGCTCTCGCCCCCGCTCGCCTCGCCCCCGCTCGCCTCGCCTTCCTCAGTCGAAGCTTGTGCCCCATTGGGCATCGAGTACAGCTCGGTGAAGGCCTAGCAGATGCCCAAACAAGGATCAGTCGACCAGTCGGCAGGGTTAGCAGAAATGAATACGACAAGGACACAATGGAAAGCAGAGCAAGTGTACCTTGTTTGGGTCGCTGTTGTGGTCGAGTGGAGGAATCCTTCTGGCTCCGCGCGGGTTGTCCCTGTTTCCGGTAACGGCTACCATCCATCTTTCCAGAGTGGCATCGTCGACTTCTTCTGGATGGACTCTAGTCTCGTCTTCGGGCCCACAGTACAACCACATGCAGTGGCTCCGGAATTGAAGGGGTTGGATGCGACGCCTGAGGAAGACCTCCAGAAGATCCATGCCCGTCACCCCCTCCCGAACCAACTGCACCACGCGCTCCATCAACATCTTCACGTCGGCTTTCTCCTCCGGAATCAGCTTCAGAGGGGAGGGCTTGTTCACTCGGTCCATGGTAAACGGAGGGAGTCCACTCGACTGCCCTGGCGTCGACTGGACCTGGCAGTAGAACCAAGTCGACTGCCAGCCTCTGACGGACTCGGGAAAGGACATGGGCGGGAAGGTGCTATTATTCCTCACCTGAATCCCCAGGCCCCCACACATTTGGACGACTCGGGTCTTCTCATCACCTGGGCTCGCCTTCTTCACGGTCTGAGAGCGACACGTGAAGATACGTTTGAACAAACCCCAGTGCGGTCGACAGCCCAAGAAACCCTCACACATGGACACGAATGCAGCAAGATAGGCAATGGAGTTTGGGGTAAAGTGGTGGAGCTGCGCTCCAAAGAAATTCAAGAAGCCACGGAAGAAAATGCTTGGCGGCAAGGAAAACCCACGATCAACATGAGTGGCCAGAAGCACACACTCACCCTCTTCTGGCTGTGGCTGCCACTCCTTCCCCGGCAACCTCGCAGCTCCGTGAGGGATCAAGCCCTCGTTGGCCATGTCGAGGAGGTCCTTCTCCGTGATGGTCGACTGGATCCAGTCTCCTTGGACCCAGCCTTTCGGCAGGCGGGATCTGGACGAGGACCCTCTGCGGCTGGTGGATCTCCCCTTCGCCTTCTCCGATGCCGACGCCTTCTTGGCACGCTCCAGCGCCGCCGTCTTCTCCTTGGCCATGGTCGCCGGTGAGATGCACGAAGGGAAGTGGTGCGGGGGCGAGAGCGAGCACGCTGAGCAGGGAGGAAGGAAGCAGAGGGAGAGAGGGAGAATGCTGAGGCGCAGCACAGAAATCCTCGCCGGGCACATTTATAAGGTCCCTTCCGAGTGGCTGACATGTGGGCCCGGTCGATCTAATCATATCTGGGAGCAGTTATGAGGACTGGATACGTGGCGAAAAAGGCGGCGCGGAGATCGAGGCGTCTATGCCCCGTCCCATCCGAACGCCGCGGTCTGCCCCGCTTCGCGCGCGCCCCCAAATTTCGCACCCCGCGGAATCCGCGAGCAACAAATCAGTCTGTCAGACGCGGTGTTTCCGGCGATCCGTCGCTCGGAGATCGTCGAAGCTCGAAAGATCACTCGACGCAAAAATAGAATGGATCGAGTCGACCGAAGACAAATTGCTCCCTGTCAACGAAGAGATTCTTTGATCCAGAACAGCGCACAACTAGAGCGCAAAGGTTAATCGGAAACGACATCAACTCCTTCTTCACTCGAAGCCTCAATCCATTCGGGGGCTAATGATGGGGTTATGTACCTAGGGTAGGGTCATGGACCTGTTCCAAGTAACTTACCCTAGGACATCCCTAGAAGAGGTCGCCTTCCAGTCGACCAACGAGGATTCACTCGACTGGCCTGAAGGACTCGACCACGAAGACTCACTCGACCACCAGGAGGTCAAGAGGCACTCTGCACCGCAACGGCCTGTAATTAAGTAGACTTTATGATAGTAAAGGCACTTTATGTGGGGCGTTACCAGTAACGCCCCAGACTTAACTCACCTTAAACCCTCTCCTACGTGGGCTGGCTGGGGTCCTGGCGCACTCTATATAAGCCACCCCCCTCCACAGGCAGAAGGGTTCGGCACCTTGTAATCCATACATTCATAATCCACTCGACCGCCTCCGGGCTCCGAGACGTAGGGCTGTTACTTCTTCCGAGAAGGGCCCGAACTCGTACATCCTTTGTGCTTACAACCTCTCCATAGCTAGGAACTTGCCTCTCCATACCTACCCCCCACTCTACTGTCAGGCTTAGAACCACGACAGCGGCCGAGTGGTGATGAGGTGACCAACCGATGGCGATGCGCGGGGAGGCCGAGTGGTGATGAGGTGACCAACCGATGGCGACGCGCGGGGTGGTCGAGTGGTGATGAGGTGACCAACCGATTGGCGCCGCGCGGGGCAGCCGAGTGGTGATGAGGTGACCAACCGTGTGGCGACGCGCGGGGCGGCTGAGTGGTGATGAGGTGACCAACCGATGGTGACGCACGGGGTGGCCGAGTGGTGATGAGGTGACCAACCGATGGCGATGCGCGGGGCGATCGAGTGGTGATGAGGTGACCAACCGATGGCGACGCGCGGGGCGGCTCAGTGGTGATGAGGTGACCTACCGATGGTGATGCGCGGGGCGGCCGAGTGGTGATGAGGTGACCAACCGAGTGGCGACGCGCGGGGCGGCTGAATGGTGATGAGGTGACCAACCGAGTGGCGACGCGCGGGGCGGCCGAGTGGTGATGAGGTGACCAACTGATGGCGATGCGTGGGGCGGCCCAGTGGTGATGAGATGACCAACCGATGGTGATGCGCGGGGCGGCCGAGTGGTGATGAGGTGACCAACCGAGTGGCGACGCGTGGGGCGGTCGAGTGGTGATGAGGTGACCAACCGATTGGCGACGCGTGGGGCGGTAGATTGGTGATGCGGTGACCAACCATGTGGCGACGCGCCGGGCGGCCGCGTGGTGATGAGGTAACCAACCGAGTGGCGACGTGCGGAGCGGCCCAATGGTGATGAGGTGACCAACCGAGGGGCAACACGCGGAGCGGCCGAGTGGTGATGAGGTGACCAACCGAGCGGCGACGCGCGGAGCGGCAGAGTGGTGATGAGGTGACCAACCGAGTGGCGACGCATGGGCGGCCGAGTGGTGATGAGGTGACCAACCGATGACGACGCGCTGGGCGGCCGAGTGGTGATGAGGTGACCAACCGAGTGGCGACGCGCGGAGCGACCCAGTGGTGACGAGGTGACCAACCGAGGAGCAACACGCGGAGCGGCTGAGTGATGATGAGGTGACCAACCGAGCGGCGACGCGTGGAGCCATCGAGTGGTGATGGGGTGACCAACCGATGGCGACGCACGAGGCGGCCGAGTGGTGATGAGGTGACCAACCGAGTGGCGACGCGCGGAGCGGCCAAGTGGTGATGAGGTGACTAACCGAGTGGCAACGCGCGGAGCGGCCCAGTGGTGATAAGGTCACCAACCGAGCGACGACGCGCGGAGCGGCCGAGTGGTGATGAGGTGACCAACCGATGGCGACGCGCCGAGCGGCCCAGTGGTGATGAGGTGACCAACCGACGGCGACGCGCGGGACGGCCGAGTGGTGACGAGGTGACCAACCGAGTGGCGATGCGCGGGACGGCCGAGTGGTGATGAGGTGACCAACCGAATGGCGACGCGCGGGGCGGCCGAGTGGTGGTGCGGTGACCAACCATGTGGCGACGCGC